>NW_015386932.1:341081-443334 GCF_001527695.2 Protobothrops mucrosquamatus | reverse complement strand
ACTGAGTGGCATCCACCCTGCCAAAGATGGAAATACTGATGTTCTATAATCTTCTCTGCCCAGGGAAAACAATTAGAATGGTCCAGATGGGTTCTGAGCCTTTTGGAAAATATCGCTTAAGAATGGTGAGCCTAATTCAGCTGGGCAACCTGTGAAACAGGGATAAAATAAAGAAAAGAGCACACATGGATACCTTTTAAATACACATTCTTTTATTTGGGACACTGATAACTCTGGAAGAAAAAAACCCCACAGTCTCTTTTCTGCAATTCATCTATAAATACTCTTTAATACTCTGATTAACTTTATAAAATCCTTTCTATACATTTTGGAAGATCCCATCCTTGAAGTCCTCTTTGACAAGCTGTGTCCGGTTTTCTCAACAAACCCAGAGGCAACAGCTCTTCAGTTTAATGGCGATGGAGAGAATTAAAGACAAGCCTTTGGGGGGGGGGGGAGAGAAGGCTATTTTTCAAAAGAAAAGTTGCTTCCCGCACACCAACTTAATTCCCACCTATTTCATCTCAAGCGCAAGCATGTTAGTGCACCAACGCAGGGTCCTATGGCAAAAGCGAGCGCAACCAAGAGTTTGTCCTGCAAAGTGTGGACAGGACTAGCCTCACTTTCACCCTGCATGCTACAGGGGAGGTGCTGAAATATAGAGGCAACTTATCACACACACACACACACACACACACTGTAAATTCTCAATTTTTCCCTGGCCAGCCCTTTCAAGATCACTTCTACCATAAACGTTTAATTCTTTTAAGTTTCACTGTTCAGCCTCATTGGCGGCAGCGGCTCTGGAAAACACTTTTAACTCAGCTTCCCCTGGCAAGCTGTGACCCTTCAACCATTTTTTCCCCCCTGCTCCAAAGGTTATAGGAAAGTTGTCACTTTGCACCTGGGACAGGTAGGTATGGTGCCTATCCACCTACAGGCACAACTACTTCTCCACAAGAGGCTGTATTTGCCCAGAAACAGGAGTGGGAGAAGCAGAAGGGAGGGAGCTGTGATTTTTAAGAGAGGAAAGAGGCTTTGGGAATTTCGTAGGATGCTCTTCTTATCTTTGTGGCTGGGTGTGAATGTATTGCATGAGGGCTAAATGGGTTTTCTGCCCGACTGATGGAAAAGCTTGGTTTGAAGCTGGCATGCTCTGACATCCACGCACTCCCACCGAGTTAAACAATTAGGCTCTGCAAACGCACACCCAGCGCTCACCAGGGGGTGTCCAATCTTGGCAACTTTAAGACCAGGGGGGGGGGACTTCCAGAATTCCCCAGCCAGCCACAGGTCTGAAACTTGCCAAGGATGGACACCTCTGCTTTACACTGTGGCTAAGGCAGTGACGGCGAACCTTTCAGAGACCGAGTGCCCAAACTGCAACCCAAAATCCACTTATGCATTGTCGAGTGCCGGGTGGGCGTGGCCCATTGGGTGGGCATGGCTGCGGTGATAACAGCAGACTGGGTGGGACTAAAAAGTTCAATCAATCAATTCCAACTTTGCAAGATCTTTTTTTTTCCTGCGAGAAATTGAAATTGACTGATTGATCCTTTTTTTTTTTTTTGCACACGGTGGCGGAGGCCTAAAGCAAAAAGGTTTTATAAAACCCAGCTGAAGGCCTAGGATTGGGACGAGGGCGCGCGTGCCCACAGAGAGGGCTGAGTGCCACCTCTGGCACCCGTGCCATAGGTTCGCCACCACGGGGCTAAGGGAAGCAAAGAGCCCACCTTAAAACGCACAGCTACCTTGTGACGAAGTATACGGTATAGGGTAGGCTGGTGGTTATTCTTTTAAGTAGTCTATGTCTTAACAAGCCAAATTCTGATTTATTTATATATATATATTTTAAAAAAGTAGGGTTCTGCAACCCACATGCCTAAATAGAGTTTTATCTTCTTTTCCATCATTTATTCCAGCTTGGCTCGCTATCAGGAAGAACAAAGAGCCAGAGAGAAGACACTGCCCCAACCTATCACTTTCAAGTTCTTTTTTTCAGCAATCTGTTTCGCAAGCGACAACACTTTTTGACCCCATCATTCAAGGCAGCTAAAACTGGGAAGCAAATTCCATACATCAAGAGCGCAACCTGTCGTTTTTATTCCCTCCCCCTCCCCAAGACTGTGGCACACACACACAGTGCTGGAGACAAGAGAAATTCTTCCTCCACCCAATGACCGCCACTATGAGCGCTTCTGATCCTGCCACACAGGAAGGCCGAGCCTCAAAGAGAACGCAACCACAACCTGTAATCTTTGGCCACTGGGGACGTTCTGTCCCTGTCCATTGCCAGACACTGCAAAGTCCAAGGCACCTGCGGGAGAGACAGGAGGGCGGGGGGTGGATTCTAGGCGTTTTGAAGCAAGCAAACAAGCAAGGAGGACAGCATGCCCGGTTCACAAGCTGCATCGTGTCCCACCCACCCCCATCAACGATGCGGAGAAGCAAGTCGCAGAAGCCTCTCAAGGCCCTAGGAAACAGGACAGCCACTTTTATACTATCACAACATGCATGAGGTTTGGCGCAGAGGCCTTAAGTCACTGAACATTTTAAAGCCTCGGGAGACCAGTTTATTCGGGGGGGGGGGGGGAGGAAGGTTTGATAAAGTCCGAGCGAACATCAATCGTTTTCTGCAGGGTAAACCCGGCGCGCACGTCAGAAGCGCAATTTGCACACCATCACCCAGCGCTTCCTTCGTGAGGAGTTGGCGGCAACACTGTGAGATAATTACAGAAAGAGAGCTCACCACCATCAATCAATGTGAGCTTGCACTCATTTTCACCAGGAGGAGGAAAAAAAATATATTAAAAAAGCAGCCATTGTAAAATATCATGAAGAATAAATTTGTGCACGTTACCACACAAGTCTTTGAGCCAGCGGTGAGGAAGTGGGCCATAAAAACACCTCACTTTAAAGAAGTCCTTAAACATTTTCCATTTAATGTTGCAAATTCTGCATCAGCGTTAAGTAGCTTTCCTGCCACTGCAGGTTGCTTTAAGCTGGCGCTGCTGGGACTGGCTAGCAAGGAAGTTTAGCCTTGTAAACCAGCAGGAGCAGATTACTCCTCCCACCCCAGCCAGGCCCGGCTTCCTTCGACCAACTGCTTCCTTAGCAAACACTGCAGTTGTGGGCCAGACACACCAACCTCAAGTAGTGCTTAGACCAGACAGGCCCCTTCCCCCCCCGTTCTGGAGGAACCCCTACACAGAGCCGAGGAGGAAGCAACATAAGCAGGAAGCAACTTATGTTCTCTTCTATTCCAAGGAGATCTGGGGAGACGTGGACATTTCCTCCCCACAAAAGGAGCAGAGGGAAAGGATTGTCAGCGATCCCGAGAGGCGAGCTTTTCAAGAAAAGGGCGTTGAACGGTAGCCTTGAGGCCAGGCTACGGAATCAGGTTGGCCACGCAGCTGGAAGAAGGATCAGGCTCCGGCAGTCCCGTGGATTCCCCTTCGTGCTTTCAGGCCGGTCCAGATGCCTGCAAGAGGGGAGCCTGGTGTCTTCTGTCCTGACTGAGACATCCCCGTTGTCTGAATAGAAGATGCCCCCTCGCACTCGCCTCCTCCTCTCTCCCCACCCCCCGGCCTCACTGGCCATCTCTTGGTGAAGCTCTTGGCATCCCTGTCACCGGAATTCGTAAATGGGCGCGCTGTACTCAGGGACGTGAGTCAGATTCAGAGATTGATACCTGGGGGAAGCAAGGAAAACAGGCTGAGCAGAACAAACCTGGCTGATTCTGCAGCACGGCAACGGGTTTCCAAGGCTGTAACGACCGGGAACTGCAGTCTCGCAGCATCAGAGAGCCCTGGTGGCGCAGTGGTCAGAATGCAGTATTGCAGGCTAACTCTGCCCACCGCCAAGAGTTTGATCCTGATGGGGCTCAAGGTTGACTCAGCCTTCCATCCTTCTGAGGTCAGTAAAATGAGGACCCAGATTGTAGGGGGCAACATGCTGACTCTGTAAACCGCTTAGAGAGGGTAGTAAAGCACTGTGAAGTGGTATATAAGTGTCAGTGCTGTTGTTATCAGATTATGGGTCCAGATGGCCCTCGGCAGCAAACTACTGGCCTTGACCCGGATGTGATCTGGACCCGCCAGGTGGACAAAATAAATTCATTTGTATCTCAATACATTAGTCACCCAAGCACAGCAAACAGGCAGGATGGTGTTCCTTACAACCTGGTCTTGGGCGAGGAAGGGTTCAATTTCCCCTCATTCCCCGTCTTACCATTCTGAACTCCTGTGATAGTAATAGCCCTCTATACATGCTGCAGACTTCTGAAAGCATATGTAATAAAACCCAGCGAAGGATGCCCCGCTGATGTCTTTAATGGTGTGATCTGGGACGAGGAATTGCTCCTGCACAAAAATGAGACACACAAAGACAGGGAAAGCTACAAGGTGATCTTTTAAGGAAATTAAAATTCTTTCATGTACTATTATACATGAAATAAACATGCTGAACCGAATCCCACTTTGGAGCAGTGTTTCTCAACTTTGGCAATTTTAAGATGTGTGGACCCAGAATTCCCCAGCTAGCCTGAGAAACTCCCAATTTTGGGAGTTGAAATCTTAAAAGTTGCTAAGGCTGAGAGAAACACTACTGCACAGATTGCTGGGGGGAGCAAATAAAAGTAACTTTACTTTTCTTAGATTAAGGGGAAGGGATTTAAATCCAAGTTTAGCCCCTTACCACCCAGAGCCCTCATAAGGCACCCTGTGGAGCTGTGCTCAAACAACTTACTTTCCACCTCATGAAGACAAAGTCGTCATTCTTCAGATCCTCATAATCAAAATCATCAGAGTTAAATGTTTTTGCGAACTGGTAGAATGCTGGGAACTTCCCCTAGGAGAAAAGGGGAGACACATCACTGATGCCCTTGACAATCCTGGGCCGATTTAAGAGCACACACATTCCAAAGCAAATATTATCCCAGGTTCTCACTGAGTTGGGACACCGTGCTGCAAACACCCAGGAAATGCTCCTTCTTCCCCAAAATGTGACCTTGCATGGAAAGCTAGCAAGTCAGGGAGAAGTCTCCACGAATCCTACTTCCACAACACCTCCTGCGTAAAATAGCTCTTGTATCTCTCAGTCCCTGCCCATAGGCAGGGGGGCCCAGGCTAGTGAAATCAAAGGCAAGGGACTCACCCAATGTTTACGATCCACGTCTTCATCTGCGTCCCATTTCCGGGTTAAAAACGGATGCTTTTTACTGATTATTTCTCCTTCAAAGAAAGTCGTAAGTGTTGGATACTCCTGCGAGTAAAGGAGTGAAGTGGGGGCATGATGAACATACAGAAGAAATCCAGGATTATTTCCCCCCTCTACTTTCCTAAATGCGCGTGGGCATTGAAGAACGCCTCCAGAATGACACAGTCTGCTCCAGACACATACCTCAGTAAGGCCTTTAATCTTCAAATATCCGCAGAGATAGGAGTTATCCATGTCAACATGCTGGAAAACAAAAGGAAAACCATCCAAAGATCAGGGCCTGAGGCTGGAACAAACAGATCAAACCACCAAGAGAATCTTCCTCTGCAACTGAGAAACAAGCAAGATGCCCTGAGCTTCAATTAAAACGGGACCAAAAACAATGTTAACACACTTTTGCTACATTCTCTGAACTTTCATCCTTCTGAAAAAGTCAATGTTTCAAGAAGCTACAGCAGCACTGAAAACAGCCTTGTTCTCTCAATTCCTGAACCACATTTTGACCACCGACACCCTTCGTCAAGACAGTTCAGGAAAAGAGCCGGCACCCATGTGTGCATTCCACGTTCTTCCGTCTAGCCTGCAACTCTCTTCGTCTTGAGCGTCCTCATTCCCATTCCAAGTTTCCAGCCCCTTCTGTCAAAGACAAAAGCCCCATCAGATTCCTCTTTGCCTTTTCTAGCCTCCTTGGCTCAAGCAGTCACAGGCCTCAACCTTTCCACGCATCAAGGTGGTCCTGAAAGCAAAGCCCCCAGATTTACCCATCTGCTTTATCTGCTTAGAAAGAACTCGCGAGAATAGTTTGGAAAAGAAAATGTGGCTTCAACCCTCTCGTTCATTTCAAAGGTCTCTTTCATAGGGTCACCTGGAAAGAATTTTGCCAGGTTGTCAAATATAGCCCAGGAAGCAAAAGCAGAATAATGACCAGCAGATGCTATTCGGGGCTCCTGACCTTTATGACTAATAGAGGGTAAGTCAGATTACAGAGGAAACAATGCAGGTCTGGTTCTAAAAACTGCCTGGATGTTGGATGGAAGTTGTCCAAGGACACAGGAGTCTTTGGAGACACAGCCCACGGGTGGCCTGGGTATAAAAGAACAAACTCTGCTGGACTGACCAGAGTTCTCTGCGAGCTAACATTTTATTTCCAAGATTGGGCAGCCAGAAGACCATGGTTGGCTCCTTTGGGGTCTGACAGCTGGGACCAAGACCCTCGTGCAAATAGGTTCCCAAGGCATCACATCCAAAGAGACCTCTGAAATTACTAGCAAACCTATTTTACTGACATAAAGGTGCGCTGAAGGCTACAACATCTCCCAAATACCAGCCCTGATAGCAGCAGAAAGATCTAAAGCTCTGAAAAATCTAAAGCTCCGGAGGCGGTCAAACACCTTCCTTCCCCAAAAGGTGAGCTCACCTACTGAGCCCCAAATGCTCAATTCAGTGTTAAGCAAGGACGAAACAACCGGCCTCCTGAAAGTCAAGCCTTCTCCGGTTCTGTTCTTTCTTTCTCAGTGGGATGCCTGGCAATGCTTATTTCTTTTCTTTTATTTCATTGATAGGATTTACACAGCCCCACCACCTCTCTCACGCAAAGGTCCTAGGGAGCTCACAGCAAGGAGAGTTGCAGGCTAGACGACAAGGATCAAAAGCCCCGCATCATTTATCTCCTCTCCTGGTGCCAGAGCAATCATCCCCATGGCTCAGCCTCCACCCCAGCCCAATGCCTGGGGAGAAGGCTCGAAGGGCAGGAGCCCCTCGGATCCCTGGGCTGCTCCAAAGGGCTGCTCCAAGGCCCCATCAGGCAGCAGATTTCCAGGGAGGGAACCGGGAGCCACCCCATCTAAGCTAGCAGGAGCCCCTCCCCTCTCCCCCCTTCTGCACCTGCCAGCTTGGCAGAAGGACTTGCAGGGCACACCTGGATGCCTTTGAAGGGGGGGGGTCCCTGGGTCTTCCCTCCAGGCTTCGCTCCCGCCCTGCAGCCCCCAACCCCGGGGGTCTTTGCAGCCCACGGTTCTTGCAAATCCCAGCAAAATTGGGGCGGAGGGGGAGGAGATGCCAGGAGCGAGGAGCGGGCGAGGGGCTCTTCTTGGAAGGGGACCTTCTAACCCCCTCGCCCCCCTTCCTCTGAGGGGGGAGTCCGCGTCCAGGGAGCCCCTTCGCCCCCCTCCCCGAAAGGGAAAAGGACCCATCCGCGGCCTGAATGCCCTGGGCGGGGGTGGGGGGAGAGAAGACACCCCTTTTCTTCGCCACCCCCTCCTCTTCCTCCCGGGACTACAGAGCGCATCCTCCTCGGGCCAAGGGGAAAGCCGCAGGCGCGGGGTGGGGGGGTCGCCGTGGAGGATGGGTCCGGTGCTCCCGCTCACCTGCACCACCACCTCCACCTCGTAGGCGTTGCCCTTGGAGCGCTGCTGCCCGCGGAACTTGGCGCCGCTGTAGAGGCGGCTGGTGCTGACGCCGGGCTGCGCCGTGTTGATGGGCGGCGGCGGCTCCAGGCGGGCGGCGGCTCCCGGGGCCGGCTCCGGCGGGCAGCGGCAGGAGCTCCGTACCGGCATCTCGGCCGGGTCGCCCGGCGCCAGCGCGACGCGGGCCGGCGGGCCNCCGGCCTCCCTGCCCGCCTCCCTGCCCGCCCGCAGCCCGGACGCCGTTCGCTGCGCCTCGGCTCCGGCCCGCTCCCCTCGCCGCCGCCGATTGGCTGCCCGCCGGGCCACGCCGCGTCCGATTGGCCGGCGCGGGTCACGTGCGCGGCGGGAGGGGGCGCCGCTTCCGCTGGGGACACGGCGCGGCGGAGGGGACAAATCGCGTTTGTGACGCCGATTGGCCGCGCGGCCACCTCTGACCCCGGCAAGATGGCGGCGCCCGGAGGGGCGGGACGGTTACCTCTGGGGAGGAGGAGAGCCGATTGAGAGAAGCCGCCGTTGGAGTCGCCGTCTTCCCGGGAGGGTCTCGGGGTCTCTGGGCGGCCGGCGTGGAGCTTCCGAAGGGCCGCTGCCCGGCATGTGGCGAGGGAGCCTCGGGCGGCTGCTTGGCAAGCGGCCCCTGGCGCCGGCTCGCCCCGCGCCCCGTCCGGAAGCTTCCCCCGCGCCCTTCAGGCGGCCTTACGCGGCCCAGGCAGGTGAGGCGGGGATTGTACGCCCTGTGACTTTATACCCTTTATTCCGGAAAGCTGGCTTTAGATTTACTCATATTTTTAAAAAGCTCGCTTTTGTCCTTTATTTGGGCAATCTGACTTTTACGGTAAAATACGGTACCGTTTGATGCAGAGTCTTTTACACCCAGGTGAAAACATGGAAATTTAATTGTCTTTTAAAAAATAAATTAATGAATGCAATTTGATTTAGACATTTTTATTTGAATGGTGCCTAATTATGCTTCAATTTATTTGGATGGTGTCAATTAGGTATGTAGATTAACTATTTGTGTATTTTTGTCTTGCAGAAAGAAAAAGATTTTACCAAAATGTTAGCATCTCCCAAGGAGAAAGTGAGGACAATTTTACATTAAGCTATATTTGTTTATTTGGACCCATTTATGCTATTGAAAGATGCACTAGAGGAAAAGAAGGAGCTTTGTGGCCAAACAGGAAAATGAATCGATATCTTGCTTTATATTTTCTAAAATCCCACTTGCATCTGTGTGGTGAGCTGGAAATCCATGTTCAGTGCAGGATATTGCACTGTTATAAATGAACAAAACCACCAAAGTTTTAGGTAGTTCTCATAGTTATGAAAACCTTTGTTAATATGTCACTGTCATTGTCAAAGCCTAAGTATTTATATCTGATGTGGGCTTCTCAGCCTCCAGAATGCTCTTTGCAACCAATCTTGGAAGGTCTTCTTATGTTTTTAAAGGCAGTTTTACGAGTTTTAATGGCAAAGCTTGCCATCCTCATCCTTGCCCCTTTACTGAGGGGGCAGGAATAGGACAAATGTTTACCTCTTGAAGCTGAAGTACAGCAAAATAAAAGCAAGTTACAGCACGGCAATATTTAGTGCCACAGTCTCTTCTTTCTCTTCAGGTGGCTTTGAAATCAACTTGGACAGCCGGAAGCTGAAAACTCCCCAAGCTAAGCTCTTCACGGTGCCCAGCGAACCTCTGGCTTTGGCTGTGGCAACCGAGTGGGACGCCCAGCAGGACACTATCAAGTTCTATGCTATGCACCTGGTGCGTGAAAGGAAGGGGCCAGCCGAGCAAATGGAGATTTGGAACCACAGTCAGTTGGGTCTCTTTGAATAAAATAGAACCAAGGTTACTGAAACTACAGTTACATTAGGAAAAAGCGGGCTGTATTTACAAAAGCTGATTTGGTAAATTATTTAGGTAATAATGAACTGCTTTCTACAGTCACCATGTTAAAAAACAACAGTAAAAACAAAGAATTTGGCACATTAGACCCCCCCCCCAAAGAAAGCTCAATCCTTTAGCCCAATTTTGTGTGATTTTTTTTCTATTTACAACAAAACTGTTTATACTTTTGGCAAAGACAAATATGTAAATTATGAAAAGTTGGTAGACCAAATTTGATGAAAATTCTGGGTCTGTATTAAAATCATGTGTAAGATGCAAATTGGCACAGCCAGTGACAGAGGGAACATTTGCACAAGAAATTTGGTGCTTTTTGTTCAGACATGTAGATTCTAATAGCTTAGAGTTCGAGGTCTGGATTGCTAAAACTGCTTTGTTTTTTAGACCAACTTGTGCAACACAGCTTTGGACAACCCATTGCAGCGAAGCAAAGATCAGCTCATCCAGGCAGCTCTGAAGTTTTTGGAGACAGATACTATCTGGTAGGCATTCATTTTGGCTTCTAGGTTATATTTAAGGTTGGAAATTTGAAGACTTCCTTGTGGTGTAAGGTTTAGGTCATCCAAGAAGAGCTACGGGTAATTGGGCCAGTCATCTCACAGGGATGTTGTTTCCTGGATTTTTAGCTACCGGGTGGAGGAGCCACCAGCCTTGGTAGAACTGCAGAAGAATGAATGGGACCCAGTAATTGAGTGGGCTGAGAAAAGGTAAGTCTAAGCAGTGAGTCAGTGCCAGAGTAATTGGATTCTGACTTTGTTTCCTCCGTGCTCGGAGACTGATGTATCGAAACTCCATTCCATCTCCAGATACGATGTTGTGATTGGCTCTTCAACAAGCATAATGGCTTCTACCCTTCCACAAAGCACAAAGGACACCTTCATTAGCCACCTCGCTTCATATAACAGTTGGGCCCTTCAAGGTACGTTGCATAACATCCTGGGATCTGGTGGATTTCAGACTGTATTGGATTAAAACCTTCTTCATTCCTTTCTACGTGGTGGTGGTGCTGATTGAGAAGGGGCCATTAATGGACCTTTCGCTTTTTAAATTGAATTTTTTAGCCAACTGTTCTAACCTCGAAGCATAGAAGAATATACTTTATAAGAGAAAGTGACAATTGTTCTCCTTCTTTTATGAACACATTAAACTAGTTTGTTATTAAATCTTACAGTATTTTGCTCACCAGGCATAGAATACATGATAACACAGCTGAAGTCTCTGATTCTTTCAATGAGCCTAGTTGACAAACATTTAACGGTTGAACAAGCTGTCCTTCTATCTCGGCTGGAAGAGGAATATCAGGTAAACCTTACAATGTAACAGGTTTTATACATTCCTACATGTGGATTAAGACAACGTGCTCAGCAGTATTGTGGCTGTTTCGTTTTGGCTCATCTGTAGTGGAAACCTTTTGTTTTCTAAGCTGTGTCTTATGGCTTTGTCTCCTGTGTGAATCTGGGGTTATTCATGGTATCATAGCTGAGGATACTGCTGTGATCAGTAAACAGAGCCATTATTGGATCTAAATGGAGGTCAGGAACTTCCAAACTGAACAGGGCTTTAGTTAAGGAATATCCCTCAGGATATAAGTAAACTGTTCCTCTTCCTGGAAGAATCAGCCAAACATCTTGAACCTGCCTCTGGGGAAGTTCGAAGCGTTTGGTTGATTTTTCCACGAAGAGGAACAATTTACTTATGGTTACGTATGGTTAGCCCCGAGTCCTGCAGTGGAAAGCAAGAGCTGCAGTTTTATTTGTTTTTCTCTCTGTTGCTCTAGATTCAGCACTGGGGGAACGTGGAGTGGGCCCATGACTACGACAGGTATGACTTGCTGGCCCGCACAGCTGCTGCCACCCTTTTTGTCCACCTTTGCTTAGAAAACTCCACCGTCAAACACAAGCTGCTTCAGCACTGAGGAACTGGGATACCAAAGAAAGGGGCGCGGCAGTCTGGATGAACCTGAAGAAGATTCAGGTGGAATGGGTGATGGAGAGGAGCTGGGAGCGTGGCTGGGCCACAGAGTTTGAGATGGGACTCTCCTCTCCCATTCTCTTGGAGGCTGATTCTCCCTGGAAGTTTTTGGGAAGGCTTCCCATCCATCTCACCTGGGCCGGCCTGATGAGGTGTTTCCCAGGTGCTGCATTTTGACTAGCAGGTAGACAGATTTCAAGAGCAGAGTGTTGGACTGCTCTATGAGCCTGCCAAAATGGATAGAAGGCCACATGCTGTGTCCTGGAGGACATGTAGCTAGAGGCGGTTAGAGGTGAGAATATATTACAGCAGTTGAGCACCTCTATTAAGATTGAAGACACTCTAGCTAGGAGATCCAACATGCCACCAATATCCCCTTTGGTGACCATAAAGATCCTACTCTCCCCCCTCCCCCCAATTAAATTTAAAAGGGATCATATTGCAAACCAACATGGCAGGATCCACTGCCACCTTTATTTTAAAGAACCGTCTCTTGACTCCAAATTAGTTCTATAAACTTTATTAGAAAATAAAAACCGGTGACTACAAGTGAGTACTTTGTTTGGAAGTATGCTTTGAAGACAGACAAAAATAATCTAATACATTTTGTTCTTTTTAAAAGAAAATATATCCATTTATACAATGGGATACATTCTTTGTATTCAATGGATTAGATTCAACCAGGAGACGGCCAGGCAGGTTCACAGCTGGTTGAAGAATCTAAATCCAGAAATGGAGTTTGCACACTTCAGGACTGAAAGCAGCTACTGCTCCAGGATGTCCAAGTTATCCAGCTCACTACGGACATGATCAATATAGTGATTGAGTTCTAGCACACGGTTTCGGTTTCGGTGAATTTCATCCTTGTGAACCTTCAGGGATTGAAAAACGAAGATGGGAAACCTGAAGAAGCTTCAATTCTTATTTATGATGCCTCTTTTGGTTTCTTAAGGTTAGCTAGGAGAACATTTCTGCTAGTTTTTTTCTTTCATGGCCAGCTCCGTTGAGGGTCATTAAGCATTCTAGGAGTCCTCCCTTTCTCAGGAATGGCTTTGTCTTTTGAGGAAAAGCTAATGCAAGGGATTTGCATTTACCTTTTCAATCAGATTATAAACCCGATTGTTAGCTTTGGTGATGATTTCATCTTCTCGGTTGTCAATCTTCAGCAGGTGAATATCATGGGAGGCGTTGACTGCATTGACAATGGTGTCTTTGTCGACAAAGAGCTGGAAGCAAAGCCATGGAGAAAAGGTCCTGAGGAGCCACTGATGGGTGTGTGTGTGGTGTCTAATGGCTGATCCAGAACAAGAGCATTCCGCCTCTTTTGCTCCCAGGGGAGTTATGGGAGGGGTAGGAGAAGCTTACCATGCGGACGTCATCCGGCATTTCCTCATCGTACTCGCTCTTCACTATCTTCTCCAGCGTGTTGATGGCTGTTTCTAAGAGCTTCTCGTGATGGTGGTTTTCAAGATCCCGGCATTGTGCCATCGTGCATCGGAAGGTTAAGAAAGAGAAAACAGGGCAGCCTTGCTCACTTCAGAGAATCGAAAAAAAAGCTTTGTTTTATGGTCACGAGAAGCACTTCCGAAACAAATCAAGGCAGGCCTGTGCATCTCTGGGTGACATACAATACATAAACCAGCTTGCTCGCAGCTTGAAGCATTTTTTCCCTCAATTACGACACCTGCTCACTCAGCAGCACTCAAAAGGATATAATCCTTGCTCGTTCTCTATAAAATTCGAGACAAGATCGGCGATGTTCCTTTCGAAATCTTTTATAACTTCCTTGGGGGAGAAAAAAAGACAGGTGGGAGGAATTTGAACCAAAGGAACTCCAAGACTTTTCACATTCCAATTGGCTCACAAGTTACATTTCTCCTGGTTTGCTGGCGTAGCTAGATGTGAAAAGTGGGGAGTGATAGGTATGGCATAAGAGCAGTGGTGGTGCAGTGGTTAGAATGCAGTATTGCAGGCTAATTCTGCTGACTGCCAGCAGTTCGATCCTGACTGGCTCAAGGTTGTGTTAGCCTTCTTTCCTTCCGAGGTCGGTAAAATGAGGACCCAGATGGTTGGGGGTGATGGGCTGACCCTGTAAACTGCTTAGAGAGGGCTGTAAAGCACTGTGAAGCGATATATAAGTCTAAGTGCTATTGATATAAGGCCATGAGTCTAGAAATGCTGATCATTTGCTGTTATGCTTAAGAATATAAGAAATGCTTAGCAGTCTTGCTCAGCAGGGTTGGAATGGAAACTGACTAGTTTTCCGTACTGTAGATCCCAATCTGCCAATCATGTTTAGTAGATCCCAACAGTCTTCAAGGGACGTCTTCCCCCCAAAATGTACATTGCCTTACCTCCAGTTGGTCAACCAGCTGCATCTCCAGAGACATCAACGTTTCATATAGCTTGGTGATTTCATCGTTGTACTCTATCAGCTTTAACTCGGCCATACGGGAGTCACTGAGGTTCTGAATTTCATCGACCGTCTACTTGTGGAAAATATTTTTCTTATGTCCCTATTCCTCCGTTAACAGGAAGAAAAGAGATTCTGGCGAGGAAGCTACCTTACCCCGTGGTGCTTCTTCTCAAAGTCGTGAATGATTCCGGTGCCCTGATCTTGATTGTCTTTCAGGGCTTCATTGAGGCACTCGTAGAAAATTGCAATCTCTTCCTCTCGCCTTTTGTGCTGCTGCAGGCCGTATTCAAAGAGCGTTTGGCAAATCTCTACAAATTTACTCTTGTAGGTGTGGTTGGAATCAAAGAAGCAAAAATTAAATTTAAAAAAAAGAAAAAGGTTGCTTCATGGCATGTCTAAGGCTGATTTCCTGCCGGGGTTGAAGTGGGAACCGGAGCTCCTGCCTCGAAGGCGTGAATCTGAATCGGTTCTCTGGGAATGGTCATAAACACCGGAGCAATTTCCCATGCTAGGCTTCTGGAATTCCCTGGGAAAAGTTGGGGGGGGGGGGTCATAGAACCATGCAAAAGCAGATTTTGGGGGAGCTTCTTGGATTTGAAATACATAGAAAATATAAGTCAGCCTGGAACCCTCCTGACATTATTCACTTTCTGCAGATCCCAACTGAGGATCTGGTCTGGAGCATGGAACAGGAGACAGTGAACTGGTTTAGTTGCCCTGGATGGTGCTACTTTAACACAGATTTTGAAATTCCTTCCCCTCAACATAGCTGGGTTTGCTTTTTGTTTGTTTAAAGTGTGACACTAGTCCTCATGACACCAGAGGACTCCCTCAAATCATATTTTCAAGACGCAACCCTCACTCTGTACGAAAACAGGAAGGATATCTCTCTAACAGCGCTGGAACGCCAGGAAGGTACATCAGCTTAGAAGCTTCAGGATCTTCTGCATACATGCTGTCGAAGAGATACGGTCCATCCAGATACTCCACGTAGGCAGACTTGGGAGAGAAACAACAAAAGTTAGTTCAAGGCTGCAAGGCTGTCTCTGTGTTGAGTCCTCGGGCAAAACAACTATGAAAAAAAGCAGACAACACACCAATGACCACATGCAAATCGCATGGGAAGTTTACACCTTGCAGTAAACTCACACCTTACACTAAAGTATGCTTTGGGGGATTTGATTTTAGCACAGCAGGATGTGTTGATTTGTAAATTAGGATCTGGGACTTAACCAGGATCACCCAGCTTGGCGTGTGAATCCAGCTGTGGCATTCCCCCCGGAGACTTTTCAGGTTTTATACTTCAGCATAGGGAACTGCGTTCCAGGGCGAAGCAAATGGCCCATGGATGATTTTTCCTTTCAAACATCGAAACAGACGCCTGTTGCTGACTCCGTTTCTGACTCAGTGATTTTAAAGGTCCCATTAAAACGTGGGGAGGCGGAAGGCATCCGGCAGCTTCTCCCCAGAGTCCCCGTGACCCACAGCCGCTGAGAGGGCAACATACCTTGTGGTATTCCACTTCCTTTTGCCTGGCCTCCCACTCCTTCTGCTTGGCCAAGGCCAGCGTTTCCCCGTGCCTCATCTCCTCTATGGCATACTGGTACTTCAGCACGGCCATCTCTCGCTGGCAGGAAGGAGAGACGGGAAGGACGCTCAGCTGAGTTCTGAGGTCACGCAAGCAAAATCTCCCCGAGGGAGTGGGGTGGCGGTGGGTCCTTGCCATCGCATCGGTTTATAATGCCTCTTGAGATTCTTACCATGTTTTCCTCCACCAGCCTGAAATCCAGGTACACGAGATTGGGCAGGTAAGCCGCAATGAACATGGCGTACACTTCATTGTCACACACTGGGTTCCCAGTGAGGTTGAGTGTGCGCAGGTTTTTGAATTTCCTGAGATAGATCACCTGCGGTAGATGGACAAAAAGGCCCAGGTAATCAAGAAGCCTGTATCTGATCAATAGAAATACCGTAATATTCACAAAAGACAAAAGAAGAAGAGAAGTATGGATTTTTGCTTCAGGAAGCTTCTGTTAAGAATATTTAATACTGTCTAGTGCTTGGGCCTGGAGGAATTTTATTCTCAGATTTTAATATTTCCAATACAAGTTCAACAATTTTTTTTTAAATATTGAGGTCCACAATATATTGTTATATTTCTCAAGTGGGTCAATCCAGACACATGCTGTAAAGTGCTTTCCACCCTTCGTATTTATTTAGCATTAAATAAATCCTAATTATTAAGGTCATCTATGGTAGCTTCCTTTGCCGGTGATTCATTATCTAGCCACGGATGTGTCATTGTCCCCGTATATCACCTTACCATAAAGGGGAAATCAGAAGAGGAGCAGCATGAACTAAAATATGTATTCTGAATTCAAAACCGACTAAATGCCCAAGAAATGGGTGCCAAAGATTCACACATGCTTCAAAACCTTACGTTTTCCAGGTTGTTGATATTATTATTTCCTATAGAAAAGACTTGGAGTTCTTGTAGCGTATCCAGATTCTCAATCCTGGAGATCCTGTTATTGTACAAACTAAGGTCCTGCAACTTAACCAACGCGTCTAAGCCTTCGATGAATTCAATATTGTTGAAGGACAAGTCTGTGGGAACAAGTTTGGAAAGTGTGAGTCCCACAAAGAAGCCATCAAACTTCTCCCAGATAAGACCTGCAAACCCACACAGCCATTTGTACGGACTGATGTTAAGAGGACTTAACAGCTCCTGAGAGAACAGCAAAAGCTGCCGAGAATCTGTTGAATGGGGCTGGGTATAGATCCAGTAAATAAGCAAATGAAATCACTGTTATCAGCCCTTCTCACATCAGATGTCCCCCCCCCCCAATGTGGATATCATCTGATCAGAAAGATAAAATAAGGGAGTACTGCACTAATCTCAATTCTACATAACAGGAAAAAGCAAAAACCATAAGTCATAGAGAAATAAAGCATATTATCTATTCAGGTCAAGATGGACCCGGCAGGGCAGGGCAGGGCAGGGCAAGCAGCCAAGTAGCAAAGATTCTGTTTGCGCTGACATTTGACATAATTTCAGATGGCCTTATTGACATGTAGAAACATCAGCTATGAAAGATATATATGCAGGATTGCACTTGCAGAGATTTATCTGATGTGGTTCTCCTTACCTTACCTAGCCAAACCAGATTAACCAGAGAGTCCAGTGCTTCTATCTTTTCAATAATATTGTTGTCGAGCTGCAATTTTGTGAGGTTGATGAACTCCCAAAGATTGTCGATCTTCAGGATATCTGAGACCACATGAGAAAGAAAAGAACTACTTGGTTCAAGTTGGCTCAAATATAGTCAATACACTAGCAGTATCAGGGTAGATACTAACCAAGACAAATCACAGTCCTGAACGTCAAACTCTCAGACTTCTAATTGTCTAAAAGACCCAATCTTGCCATATGATTACAGCAGGTCCGCACTGCACAACATTCACAAAGAACTGGGCAGATTCTTACCCAGGAAATAACTTATGATCTGACACCTGCAAAACAACGAAGCACGGAGAGCATCCCAACACATCTGCAGAACAAACAACCTCAGAGAGCATCCCAACACATCTGGAGGCCAACAGATTACAGAAGGATGGAGTAGAAAGAGAAGTGGGAAAGGTGTTATCAACAGACTAATTATGGACCGTCCAGTCAGTGTCAACTCTTCACTATCACATGGGTAGGCTTTCTCTCGTGCCCAACCTGGTCTTTCAGGCCTTCCAATACCAACCAAACTGTAGCTTAAGGTGGAGTTAGCAAAATAACTCCCCGAGTTATGCCCAATTATTCCAATCCTTTTCAGAAACCTCCTTAAATATGCAAGGTGAGCCACTAGATGTTCCTGTGGCAACTTGTAAACCATCAAAGCTTCATAGTGGAAAGCAGGCAGGGCCTTTTTTATTTAAAAAAGAGGGTCTCCTTGGGGCTCTGGCCCTTACTTCTAAAATCCAGTTGCAGGGCTTTGACCTCCTTGAAATTGATGCCTTCCTTCTTGGCCAGCTGGCCGGCGTCGTCCTGAGGGCCCTGCTCCTCCACCGCTTTCTGCAGCATCTCCTCATTGATCACGTTGGGCTCAATGCTGTCGTAGAAGCGACTCATGTTCGGGAGGCAGCCGGGCCGAGGCTAACCGGGTTCTGTCACTGGCCCTGAAAGGCAAGGAAAAGTGACCCCCAGAGCCGAGAGTTCCTGGCTCCCAGCGACCCAGCAGGTCTTGCCAGGTCTCAGGGGCCCCTCGGTGTGCCCATGCAACATACAGGTAGTCCTTGACTTGCAACAGTCCTCGTTTAGTGACCACTCGAAGTTACAACGCCGACTGGAAAAAAAGCGACTTAGGACCGTTTTTCACACGACCATTGCAGCATCCCCAGGGTCACTGGGGGAAGCCAGATTCTTTTAACAACCAGGATACTAAGTTAACGCCTGCAGTGATTCACTTAACAGCTGTAGCAAGGAAAGTTGTAAAATGGGGCAAAGCTCATTTAACAACTGTCTCGCTTACCAACGGAAATTTGGGGCTCAATTGTGGTCGTAAGTCAGGGACGTATCTCTTCTGCAACTGCCCTGGTTGCCAGTCTTCTCTAGGTGGCTCAAGGTCTACCTGGCACGGGGCCTGGTTCCTTGCGGGACAGCCTCCCCCTGCGTGGACGGCTTGCCCCGCGCTCAGATCGGCGCACGGCAGCTCCGGGGACCCTCAGGCCTCGTTGCTGAGGAAGCCGCGTCCGTTGCTAGGGAAGGTCACATGACCTCTGATGGAGCTCGCCGCCTTTCTTCTCGCGTCTGAGCTGCTAACAGGTGAGTTCGATTCGCGTTCGCTTTGCCGGACGTCTATCAGAGCTGGCGCACCAATGAAAAGCCACATAAACAGCCGTCCCCTCTCGGGATTGGTTGTGAAAGCCACACGGCTTGTGAATCACCTGCGAATGCTACCCAATAGTCTCCGGGCTTCTGCTGCAGCGTTCTCCAATCGCGAAGCGGGGAAGGCGGGGTCCTCTCGCTCCCCGCCTTGTCGTCTTCTCTCAGACGCTGCCCGCTTTCAAGTCGAATCCCCTGGCCTGACAGTGATGGGCGTCCCGCCCCTCCAATGACCAAACGCCCCTCGGGAACCCCGTCCAATAGAAAGGGAGTTGGGGCCGTCCTACGGCGCCAGTGCCGCCGCGCTTGGACGCCTCCGCCGTCGCTCAGGCCGGGGAGGCGGGACGAGGTCGCGGAGAGAGGCGAAGCGAGGCGGATCGGGCCGGGAGGCCGGTCGCGTTTGTTGTCATCCCAAGATGGAGTTTCTGCTGGGAAACCCCTTCGCCACCCCGGTGGGGCAGAGCCTCGGTAAGCCGGGCGCAGGGGAGGATCCTGGCCTGCTAGAGCTCGGCTGAGGCGCCCTCAGGCCAAGTGGGGGGATGGGCCTCGGATGGGGGGGGGCTTCCCGGCCCCTCGGCCCGCTCTGAGGCCCCCAGGGTCGGTTGGCCGGGGCTGAAGGGACCCTTCTACGCGGGGAGGGGGGCTCTGCAGGCGACTCAGAGCCCACCCTGTGCCCCCTCCCCAGTGACCCCCTTGCACCCCTCCCCCAAGGGCCTCCCTGTGCCCCGCTTCCCCCCCTCGGCTGAGAAAGCAGCCCCTCCCCCTTCGGTCCCTGGAGAGCCTGTGTCCCAGGGGGGGGTTTGGCCCTGATGCCTCATGGGGGGGGTCCTGTTGGGGGGAAGGGTTGTGGTCGGTTTCAATGTGTGGCGATGCCCCCCACCCCCCAAACCAGCCCCGGGAGGGGCTCTCAGGTGAGGGTGGATGCCCGGCTGGAGGAGCATCCCTGCCCCCCCCCCGGGCCTTTCCCAGCTGCCCATCTGATGCTGCTGCAGCTGCAAATGAGCTGCTTCCTTCCTATAGAGCTCTGTACAAAGTCTCTCTGAATACCCATGGGGAGGGGGGTTTCTCTTGGGAGGGTCCTTGCAAAGACCCTCTGGGCAAAGGCCAGCTGTTCCCCTGGGGGCGAGGGTTGCGCCCAGCCAAGAAAGTGTGTGCCGAGCCAGCTGTGTCACGCCCAGCAGCTTCCCAAAGCTGGATCGGACTGCAGGATGACATATGTTTTGTGGAAGCTTTGATGATTAAAAAACGAAAAAAGCAAGCATGTTGATAGGTAGGTAGGTAGGTAGGTAGGTAGGTAGGTAGGTAGGTAGGTAGATAGATAGATAGATAGATAGATAGATAGATAGATAGATAGATAGATAGATAGATATACACTCATACAGTGGATAAATGTTTTGGGAGAGAACCAATATAAAAGATAACGTTGCCTGGCAGGCTCAGACTTTCAGCAATCTGCAGCCATTAGTGGGAAGCGTGGATAGGTCAGGGTTGGTGTGTGAATAGGAGGGGTACAAGGCCTTCAGAGAATCTGTGGCAGAGGGGACGGAAATTGGGGGAGCCGCTATGGAGGGTAGAGGTTTTAGGAAGACCCAGCCGGAGAATGAAGGAAGAGATCGCCAAAAGGGATGCTCAGAACATATGGATGAACTTGGAGCTAGGAATGCTGGCAGGAAGTGAAACAGAGGATGCCCAAGAGGGAAAACTGCCTTAAAAACATAACAAGGTGCAGATTTAGAAGTCCTGTAATCTTGAAAAAGACTCCTGGGGGGCATCCAGGGAAGGATGATTAAATTGTTTGTGGATATTTACGGTAACTTCTCCACTTAAGGCTCAAGAAGCTGTGATTTTCTTGGCTTAAAAACAGTGACTAAGCAGGGGTGTGGGAAGGTTGATGGGTGTACAAAAGCCACGTGTCAGAGTGCAAGGACCTTGACGACACTGCTTTGCGATGTGCACCAGTTCTGTTTAAAAAAAACCAACGCCTTTCCATAATGGGAGCGTGCTTTAAGGAAGTTGCTGTGTGGCAGGTTGAGAGCTCCTGGATCTAACATGCCTTTAAAGAAGCGAGGGATCCGACAATTGTTTGGTGAGTGGACTTTCTGATCAGTGGCCGTTAAATCACTTTCTTGAACTCAGTGTGGAAATAGGAGAAAGTGAGTACAGAGCTGAGGCGCAAGGTTGAGAAATGTAGGGGAGAGGATACGCACATGTTGAGACATATAACACAGAAATTGGAAGGAAGAATTGAGAAATGCAAAACCTGTGTTTCTACCTAGCCGTATAGTGCTTTTAGTCAAAATTAGGAAGTGGGGCGCAAGCTTTTCTTACTGGGAAGGATCTTGATCAGTTTATGAAGTTAACCTGCTTGCTTATGCATCAACACACAATTTATTGTTGAACAGTCTTGTGAATGCTGTAGAGATGCTTGATCCAAAAGTAGGTAAAGACTGTTTACTTTGAGCCCATTTTCCTTTGTGGCAGATGCTAATCGTTGAGAATGAAATAAGAGATCCTGTTCTAAAGGGCAACAGTCTAATTAGGGTGCCTTCATTTTGCCCTTGGAGTATCAAAAATAGATTCTGGCCTTTTTTCTAACAAATTGTGACATTTTATTCAATGGAAAATGGATTCCCAACGCAGACAAGGGAGGGCTGCATAATGAAAGTGTTGTGTATAGTACAAGGAATGTCATTTACATCTGACTCTGTTGACCTTTACGAAGACCTTGAATAAGTGACTCGGAACATCCTTTTATTTAAAAGGAGACATTACTGCAATTCTAAGAATTTTCTTTACAGTACATGTATTGTTGCAATTTATTGGGAGAGAAAAACGTAAAAAACTCTGAAAGAGAAACAGATAAAAACAGAGCACTGCTTCTTTTTAAAAATTTTGTTTTGTTAGATAACACTTTCTATGTGGTCTTGATTCGGGAGAGACTTCTAAAGTTCTGAATGAATTCCCCGAAATGTTGCTGCCTTGAAATTGTCAGATCTTTGAATTAGAACATATAGAGACTAGTTCAGATACTTCACTAAGCCGGCAGAGGATTTAGTTCTTCTTGGTTTAGGATGTTGCATTATGATTTTTTAAGGAGTTATGAAACATAACTATAGTTTAGTTCATTGAGTGAACCCAGCCCGGATGGCACAATATAGGTAGAACTTCACAATGGAAGTAGCTGCGCTTGAAAAATTGTAGCTGTGCCTAAGCCTAAAATTGGCCAACTGCACCATGAGTAAAGAAGTTACACGCTATTATTTCTGCTCTCTTAGGCAAGAGATGGGAAATAATAGTGTGAAAATCTTTATTCTAAAGAAAATGTTTAGTGGTTTAGATTGCATTCGCCTCTTTGACTGTTGATTTTTTTTTAAAAAAAAACAACAAAACCAAAGGTTTGCTACGCACACAGTGTTTATCAAAGATCAAAACATCCCACTTGGCTTGCAGAGTGGGATCTGATCTCAGTCGACAAAAAGTTGCTTATATATATATATATATATGTATTTCAAAGCCTCATGTCAGGAATTGCCCAAAGTTTAATTGCACACATCTCCTCCTCCCTAATTTGGAGTTTTCATGTTGAAGACCTAGTAATCTTGCAGACTCTGGGATATATGACACTGACATTATGTGACACAGTTGTTGACTTCCCAGGAAAAAGCGGAGATCGTGTACAGTAAAACAAGCGGAGATCGTGCAAGTCGTGTACAGTATAACAAGTTTTCCTCTCGTGGCTTAGGGCAAATGACCTTAAAAACAAGAGAAGCCTGTGAGGGATTTCACTTTAATTTGAACGGGGATGGAAAAACAAACATGTCTTGTACGAAAGAATAACCCTCTGCTGTATTACCTTGGCTGAAGTAGTTCATAGTTCACTGAGTTTTCCTTGTTGAATGTTTCTGTGGTTCTTCCTGGCTCATATGTGTCTCACTGTTTGTCGTTCTTTGGTGGCTCTTTTGATATTAGGGAAGATGGGGACTAGTCCTATTAGTCTATAGGATTGATGATAGCTTTGGCATCTGCAGTTAAAGCTGGTGGCCTCCGAAAATATCTAGGGCTAGAAATGCATCAGCATTGTACTTCCTCTGCTAGTAAATGGCATTGATTCCCATGAAAATTTAATCTCCAGCACACTAGGACATTTATGAGCAAACATTCTACAGGAAAGGTTTGAGAAGATCAGAGGCTTATCTTTCTCTGTTGTAAAATGTAAATAACTCAGCTGTGAAACAGGTTGAAGCAGTAAAGGAATAAACACTTTCTGAAGGTTAATGAGCAATATGTTTATATGCATCATCCCTGATGCAACTCCCTCTATGTGTTTGCCGTATTTGTGATGACACGGAATCTTTTGACCATGAAATATTGGACAAGATTTCTGTGAAAGCACAGAGTTGGCCAAATAAGCTCCCAGAGATGTGTTAAACTCTGAGAAGACCATCATAATTGTTCCCTGAGACTGAGAGTTAGCTAATGAAGGTACCCACAGAACCTCAGACTACAGGATGTCAGATAATTCAGGCTGGAGGAAGAACTTCTCTGTGTTTTCTCAAATTGTGGATTCTTTCAGGCTTTAAATTCAGTTGGCTTCTCACTGGTGGCTACTCATCAGGGGGCTCCAAATTTGGCAACTTTAAAACTGGTGGACTTCAACTCCCAGAATTACTCAGGCAGCCAAGTCCACAAGTCTTAAAGTTGCCAAGTTTGGAGACCCCTGGGGTGGACATTAGGAGAAATATTCAAACAGTGAAAGCTGTTGGACACCAAACCCAGGCTTGTGTTAATAATGGCTTCCCAATTTAAAACCAGTGAGGGACGCTGCATTGTTTCATTATTGTCCATTTTCTCCAAGGAATCCAGGAAGAATCTCTGCCTCTCCTCCCTCTTTCCTCTTAGCTCCTTCCTGCAAGTAGAAAGGTGATTAAATGATGTCTGTCAACAGGTCATGACTATTGCTGATTATATGCTTTTTAGTTCCTTTTCTCTAAGCATGGAATCTTCCTTGGGATCTTCTAACTCCTCCCTACTCTTGTTTTCAAACATGCAAAATTGTATGCTAGCTTCTGGCATATCCGGTGCTTAATAGCCAAATGCTAATGCAAAAATATTCCTGAAGACAAAAATCCAAAGGGTGAAAGAACCACATTTTTTTTTAAAAAAAGGGGGGGGGAATGAGAATGTTTAAGTTCTGTGCAGGATTCCAATTTTTTTTTTTAAATTTAGGTAGGTCTAGTTCGATGCAACATATTGCTAATAGAAGCAAACTATGGCTTGGCACACATGTTACTCTGTAGCACCACAGTAATAAAAATGATAAATCAGTAAAGCAAGCATAGGCCTGCATATAAAAAAATAGACCACTTCTCTTCCAATTCTCATTCTGTTTCCAATTAGATTGCCTGCTGACCAAGAGAATGGCTTGGTTCACACATCAAGCTAAGCCCCAATGGAATTTACAGTATTTGGGTTTCAGCTGAAGATACCATGTGAGTTTAGCTATTGTGGTTCATAAACCATGGCTTCAGACTTGACATCATGTAGCAACCCTTTTACTCAGGGGTTACTCAATAAACCATATTGTTTAGCTCAGTCAATCTGTCTTGCAAGAATTGGACCTTAACTTACTGATCTGCAACTGACCCTTCGTAGCATCCGTGGCTTAAGAGGATGGAGTAAATGAGGTTGGCGAAAGTACCCAGCAGTGTCAGGTTCTAACAGCCAGCAACGATAAAAGATATATTCCACTGCAGTCACTCTAAATAGCAAAGGACCATTTCCTTGAAACAGAAGATGGGGTGATTATTTTTCGACTTCGGACCACAAAACTCAAAAGCTCCCCTTTTATCCCCTCTGATAAAATTAGAGCCCTCTGCAGTACACATTGTAAATTAGCTGCTATGAATAACTTGAAAAGACGCTAGAGTGGCCTCAGACCAGGATGTGATTGGTACTTGAGGTTTGGTGGTGGAATATTTCTGCAGACCAATAACATCGTACATGCCAGAATGCATCCATATTGCAAAGTGCTTTGAGAGTGCCATAAGCCTATTTCAGATGGATTATATTGTAAGAAGAAATCCTCAGGAATTGAAAATTAAATCTTCAAAAGGAACACATAACAAGAAATAGATTGGTTGACTTAGTATTGTATGCTTTATCTCTTGCTAATATAAAATACTTAAGGGTATTTGTGTGTGTGTGTGCGCGCATGCATACACACGTACACACAAATGTATATTATACCCAGTTATAATTTGTCAGCTTTCAGCTAGATCAGAAATATTCAGCCTGAGACCTCTTTACAAAAGACAAACACTTTGAAAATTGTTGCCAAACAGTAATTTTTCATGTAACAAAAGAATAAATAGATGACTAGCACATTACCATAATAATATTTCAATGCAAATGTTAAAAGAACTGATCTTTTGTCCAAGGCATAATCTTTTTATGGGTCATTTAATAAAGACCCTTCAGATTGCTCAGTTTTTGCAAACTGTGACACCGTCTGTTGGCACTATATTTTATGTAAATCCAAACAAGTGTGTGGTGGATCATTTGCCCAGAAGGATCTTGTGTTGCCCTGCACGGAGCTGTAGGTGAGGCTTACCAGTTTGGCCTAATGAACCGGCTGTCAATTTCTCAGAAAACGAGCAGCGTATTTGGTTGTTTTACAGAAAAGGCCACTGATGGCTCCCTACAGAGCGAAGACTGGACGCTGAACATGGAGATATGTGACATCATCAACGAGACAGAAGAAGGGTAGGTGTGCGTGCACCATCTTAGCTAAGGGCAAAATTGCCTTTTGCAATTTTGGAGGCCTTTTTTTCTGGGAAGAGTAGTTGCTTGTTGGTCAGGTTGACTCTGCCGGCGGTTTGGATGCTCAGTTCAGTATTTACTTGCCTCAGATCTAACAAACGAAGATGATGCGAGAGGGACCAATGGCTTGAAGCTGTGTAAGCCAAACTCCTGTGTGTCTTCAGTCCCCAGCATTTGATTCTAAGCCTGAAGAAGCTCATTAAATAAGATATTGTTCAAGAAGCTGCTCAACAATATTTCGAGCAGCTGGAATACTTTAGTCCAAAGTGGTTTTGTGTGTTTAAACGCCATTGCAGTATTGTTGATCAATCTCCTGCAGTCTCCTTTTAGGCAAAAGCATCACAAAAGCAACATCTTTTTGCTGGCTTCTTTTCAGCATCTTCATAGCTCCTGGCCTAGCTTTGGGTTTTGTTTTGTTTTTTTAAAAAATTGCTGAAACTATTTGTCTGTTCCCTTGGGGGATTCTGTTTTCCTTTGAGATGCTCTGCTGTAATTGAGCCAACACTGGAGCCTCCAAGCACCCAGGTTCAAAACAGGTGTGCACAAACAGCTTAAAACCGGGGTTGTTGTGCTTCTGTGCTTCAGAGGCACCTGGGGCTTTCCCCATCCTCTCCTCCTTCTCTCCTCAGCCCGAAGGATGCCGTTAGAGCTCTCAAGAAGAGGCTGAATGGAAACAAGAACTACAGAGAGGTGATGCTCGCTCTAACAGTAAGTACAACTAAAGATCTGGAGACTTGGGGGAACAAGTCCGTCGCCCTAGAACCCGACCTAGCAGCTCTCTCTTTTTAGGATGCTGAGTGTTGACTCTCTCTTCTGCACCTGAAATGTGTTTTTCACACCAAGGTTCTGGAAACGTGTGTAAAGAACTGCGGCCACCGCTTCCATATCCTCGTAGCAAACCGAGATTTCATAGATGGCGTCCTGGTTAAAATAATTTCACCCAAGAATAATCCTCCCACGATTGTTCAAGATAAAGTCCTTGCTCTGATTCAGGTATGCTGTTTTAATTTAAGTATCTCTTTCTCTCTGAGCGTATAGCATCACAAGTCCTACAGCTTTAAGGCCAGCTAGTTTTGAAACTTCTACTGACTAGGCTTTAGCAGGTTGATAGTCTTTTTAATCTTGATATGTATATTTCCAGTTGCACATTAAGCAGCTGCCTGCTTCTTAATTTGAAAGGGTGAATCAAACCCAGCATCGGCTGCCTTGGCCTGATGGCTCTTCTCAAGATTTTTGGGCAACAAGCTGATTCACTTGCGCAATGTTTGAGGGTTTGTATCCCACCTTTGACTCTTGAATCACACATAAAGGTCTCCAGGCCAAAAACTACAAGGTTAGGGTGAATGACTGTTTCTAGTCTGCTTCATAGCTTTTCTTTCCATCACACTATAAATTCGAGGGGTAATTTCATGAGGGTCTTTAGCAAGACCCACTCCTAGGGCTGTTGGGGAAGGTGTGTCTCATGATTTCTCAGTTGTAATGAATCCAAGAAAAAACGATCAGTTCAGACACCCCTTTGCAGGGGTCCCCAGCATGCCAGCAACCAGTCAGCACAAGTGAAGCCCCATCTATGGGATGCAGGCAGCACGCGAAACCAGGCCCCCTCTGGTCTGCAGAAAAACCTCTCTCCACGGAACCGGTCCCTGGTGCCCAAAAGATTGGGGGGGGGGGGGCGTGCTGCCTTAGTGAAGCAACATGGACTGTGTAGAAGCAGCCTGACGATCCTGCCTGCTTTTTATTTTTATTTTTTCAGGCTTGGGCCGATGCCTTTCGAAGCAGCCCTGACCTCACAGGAGTCGTGCACATTTACGAAGAGCTGAAGAGGAAAGGCATAGAGTTTCCCGTGGCTGATCTGGATGCCCTGTCTCCAATACACACCCCACAGAGAGCAAGTATCTAAGCCTTGGGAATAAAAGCCCCGAGCCAAGGGCTCTAGACTCTGAACTGCACAGGAAAGAGGGGGATGAGTTGTACAGTTATGAAGCATAGAATAGCCGGGACGTTCATTGAGCTGGAAAAAACTGACTGCCTTTTAGAACAACATTGCAGGCTCTGACCCCAGACAATGCTAGCGTCCCGTCTCCCAGGGTGATAAGACCACTAGCTGCTTGGATGGGAGGCTGCACAATTGCACTCCACCCTCTTTGGGCCTTCAGAGCACTTAGGTGACTGTTGTAAACAGAATCACACACACACACACACACACACACACAGACAGAGGCACAGACCTTCCCCTCTGCTTCTTTGAAGGTGGGATGGGTCTCTCTCTCATCAACTGCCGTTTCCCTTGCTAGAGCGTTCCTGAAATCGACCCGGCTGCCAACATGCACAACTCCCAGTCTCAGCAGAAGATCAGCCCCAGGCCCTCCCCTACCTCTTTCCCAACTTCTCAGGCCCCCACTCCGAATGGGGCTGACCCCATCATAGCAAACACGGAACAGGTACTGCTCGGGAGGAAGGGGCCCCCGGGGGTGGGGGTGGGGGAGCCGTGCCCCCCCCCGCACTCCTTCAGGATGAGAGACGCCTGTCGGCTTTTAGATAACAAAAGCACTTTCCTCCTTCCCTGCCTGCCCCCCCCCTTCCCTCCAGATTGCACGGTTACGCAGCGAGTTGGACGTTGTTCGTGGCAACACAAAGGTGATGTCGGAGATGCTCACAGAAATGATCCCCGGGCAAGAGGATTCCTCAGACCTGGAGTTGCTGCAGGTGAATCTGTCAGAGGGAAATTTTCCTAGCTCTTCTGTTGTAGTCCTCGACTTGCAACAGTTCATTTAGTGGCCATTCAAAGTTGCAACGGTAGGGAGAAAAGTGGCTTATGACCGTCTTTCACACTTAGAGCCATTGCAGCATCCCCCCCGTGGTCATGGGATCAAAATTCAGACGCTTGGCAACTGACTGGTACTTAAGATGGTTGCAGCGTGTCCCAGGGTCACGTGATCCCCTTTTGTGATCGTCTGACAAGCAAAGTCAATGGAGAAACCGGATTCACTTAGCAACTGTGATAAAAAATGGGGCAAAATTCACTGAACAGATGTCTCAGCAAGAGAATTTTTTGGCTCAATTGCGGTCGTAAGCCGAGGACTCCCTGTATTTATTTTGATGGATTCAAACCATTTAGTCTGGAGCTACCTCAGGAGCCCCAGAGTCGGAAGGGATCGTTTGGTTCTTGAAGACGAATCTGATGTTTGGGGAAGGATCCTGATTCCAGCATTCGGGACAAATGATTTCCCCACCTCTGCTTCTATTCATCTCTGGAACGACACCCCTGCCCCCCCTCTTCCATTCCCAGCCCCTCTTGTGGTTAGCCAGAAGTCAGGCGAAGTCTGGCATCACCTTTTCCAAAAGACCAACGGCAGAAGGCTTTGTGAAGTAGGGCTCACCTCATCAGGTGCAAATTTCACCTGTCTTCCTGGAACTTAAGTCCATTATTCTCTGCCCGGCCCTTCTGGGATGACAGAGAACGAGGCATTGTCTGTAGGTCCCCCTTTAGTTACTTGGAGCTAAGAAACCGAGATAAATGTGTGGCTGGCCCTTGCCTCTCAGAAATAGGCAAAACAAAAGAAACCGCTAAGCACCGGAGCACAAGACAATTTCCTGACGCAGTGCAAGCCGGTTTTCTCCACTACCTGAGTCCAGACGTCTGAAATGTCACCGTCTGGCTCTAAACTGACGAGATTAAAGCCGACGTTGGCAAACCTGGTCCTCAAGCTGTTGCAGCAGCTGGAGAACCTGAGTGGGGGTTTATGCCACGCGCTGAATGTCAATCTCGGCAGAGGAAGCCCAGGCAGCTTCTTACTCTTCTCAAAGGTTGGATGCTGTCACCCCTCCGCTGATTTTTCATCCGGGCAGGGAAGCCTCCAGACTCGGGCTGGCTTTGTTTAAAGGTCACCCACTGCTCATGGGACGTCCGGTGGGGGAAGCTGGCTTCTCTTGCTGTGGATGTGATGTCCAGTGGGCAGGGGTGGATCGGCTGGATAGGCTGGGCCCCTTTTGCAGAGGGAGCCAAAATAGCCGACGAAAGAGGCCAGATGTGGGCCACAGGCTCTCTTAGAGACATCTGGAAGCAAACATGCACTCAAAAGGCAGCAGGAACTCCTCCCGGTCATGAAACTTCTGGCTCCTGCTTGTGGTACCACCCCTGGAGACTGTTCCTTGCTCTCAGTCGTCTCCCTGTCTGCTCTCCTAGGAGCTGAACCGCACTTGCCGAGCGATGCAGCAGCGGATTGTGGAGCTGATCTCCAGGGTGTCCAACGAAGAGGTCACCGAGGACCTGCTTCACGCCAACGATGACTTGAATAACGTCTTCCTCCGATATGAGAGGTGGCATCCCTTTTTTCTTTGAGAAGTCAGATCCTCCGGCCCCAGGGCAGGGCAAGCCCAAGGCCTTCCCTCTCTAGTGACAGCATGGGGGGTGGGGGTGGGGTGTCCCTCAGAAGAGGAGACCTTCGGGAGTCTTTCCTTTTTGCCAAATCGCAGCCTTTTCTCCCTTTCCCAGTTCATCTCCTCCCCTTCCCTCCCAGGAGGCAGGGAAGAGAAGCATCGTAAATGTCAGAGCTGCTTTAAACCATTTCAGTTCTTTCTCTGCTGATCAGCTGTCGACAATTGACTCCCAGCTGCCTGCACCGGTGCCTGGCTGGCTGAGGTGTTATGTGTACAGTTGGACGCTAGAGGTCCAGAAAGAACCTCCTGGAAGAGGCATCTGGCTCAAAGAATGTGGATAATAATGCAGGCTAGCCAGGCATCCAAAAACAGGACCTGGTGGCAGGTACCTAGTGGCCATCAGGATATTACATTCCAGATGTGGATCCTGCCCTGCAGAACAGGTCCCAATTGGGATATGTTAGTTTGCCTAGGAGCAGATATCAAGTCCAGTTAAGCGCTTCAGCAAGGCCTCGGAGAGAGAGAACCAACCATCCCTCCATGGAAGAACTGCCCCAAGCACAATTCATCTCCAGGATAGGGCCCCAAACACCTCTTTGCAGACAACCACTTCTTGTGGGCTGTTTAACTTCCATGGGCAATCAGGGAGATGGGGAAAGGATGGCATATGGGTCTTGTAGTGGTCTCCCGGAATCAACTCTCCCCCTTTTGCGCCACAGTGATTTCTTCTCCCCATTCCTGCTTTTGGGTGAAGACCCAAATTGTTCAGAACTGCCCACTGCCCTCCTTTTTATTCCTTTATTGTCTTCCTCTAGGTTTGAACGGTACCGACTGGGTCGGTCAGCACAGAATGCAAGCAATGGGGTAAGTCTTTCCGAACAGTGTAACAGCTGCTCTCTGTCCTTGTCACCAGAGTGTACGCTTCCCTTAAGAATTGCTAACACTTACTCTGAATATTAAGCATGACTGGCTGTGTCTTTGTTGGCAAAGCAACACTCGAAGGTCTGCTTGCAGATTGGGAGGAATCAGACTGCTTCCAGCCATTTCAAGCTGATCCGGAGAACGTGAAAATACCTAGGTTGGAAGTTCTTGGAACACCATCGTCCTAATCAGAAAATCAGGGTGGTGGCCCAAATGGTTCAATCCAAGTTCTGCTTGGTTTTTTCTGCGTGTGGTTGGTCGTAATTCTTCTCCTTGCGTGTTGGGAGAGAAGGCTCAGCGATGCAGAATTCTGCCCCTTTTAGCCGAGGTGCCATAACCAGGGAAAGAAAGAACATCTGAAGAGAGGTTTAAGGGGGTGGGTGCTCGTATAAACATGCCCCTCCTGGCTGTAACTTCCTGGGCTTCATTGGAGCCACCTGGTGCTGCCTCTGACTCCTGTGATCCGGCAGGGACGCCGTTCCTCTTGTGTGACCTGCTGCTACCCTCTATGTCCCTGCAGGTTCTCAACGAGGTGTCCGAGGACAACTTGATAGACCTGGGCCCTGGGTCCCCAGCAGTGGTCAGCCCCATGGTGGGAAACACTGCCCCCGCCTCCACCCTTTCCACTCAGCTTGCTGGGCTCGGTGAGTATTTTATTTTCTTCCGTTTCTTGAAGAATTGGGAGGAAGTCCCAAGAAGCTAGTCCCTAGTGGGGTCCTTTGAAACTTGAGAGGTTTCCCAGTATGCTTAGGTCGTTGCCCATGTTGGATGCTGGCAGCTGTGTAGGAGGAAGCACCTGGGAGCCAACCCATTTAGATGCAGAGGGGCCCTTTCCCCCGTTTATAACAGATTTGTGCACAATAAGTCTCTGCGATAAGACACAACCTTTCATTACCTTGTGCGCAATCGTCAACCATGCTGTGCACAAATCTGTGTTTGTCCCAGTAGGGCTCTTCAAGTCAAAATTTACATCCCATATTACATTCAAGCTGTGTCTCATTTAATTGATTTCTGCGGTCCCTTCTCTGGCTCGGAGTCTTTGGCACTGCAAAGAGGCGAGGAGAACTGGATGTGGCGCCATTCCCTTCCCAATCTGTCCTTCGCCTGAATCTGATCTCCCTCTCTCTCTCCCCCCCCCCCATCTCCCCAAGGATGAGTTTTCTTCGGTCTAAGCTCATCTTTCAGGAGCTGGTGCTGGACTCCTACCGGGAGAGGAAACCAGACAAGGGGAGCCTTGGGCCTTTTGTCCATGTGCAACGAACGAAGGAGGGGAAATGTGGCCGGCTTCAGGCTTGGCTACAGGGAATGTTTGCATGCACCAAGACTTATCAAAAGGCTGCTTTTGTTCAGAGTGCTGCTTTTTTGTTCAAAGCAAAGCAGGCCCCTCTTCCTTTGCTTTGTGTCCTCTGTGTCTCTCTGTAGACTTGGGCACAAACAACGTGAGTGGGGCCCTCAGCTCGCTCCCCCCCAGCAATCCCCGGGATGACTTTGACGTCTTTGCACAAACGAGAGGAGGCGGTTCCTTGGCAGATCAGCATAAAACGTAAGTAGCCGTGGCACGGACGCCGCTGCCTCTCTGGACATTTATTGATTGATTTGTATTCCATCTTTATTATTATTTTTACAAAGTACGCTCAAGATGGCGAACAGATCCAACACGCCTTCCTCCTCCTATTTTCCCCACAACAACAACCTTGTGAAGTGGGTTGGGCTGAGAGAGGAGGACTGGTTGGGCTGGCTTTCGTGCCTAAGGTGGGACTGGAACTCACAGTCAACCTGCTTTCTAACCAGGCGCCTTAACCACTAGGTAAAACTGGTTGCTAGGACCAAAAGAGCTGCTCAAGTCAATAGCCATCCTCTGGGTCCCAGGTTCAAATCCTGAGCCAGTGAATGATCAGGGGCTTTCATTGCTAAAACGAACACATTTTTTTCCTGTTTTAGATACACAATTGGAGCAGATCTTATCCCGAGGGCTTTGTGAGGGAAATTTGATGGCTCAGATTGTATTTCAGACTATTTCCAGGCTACTCAGAGCCAATGCAGATGTACTGAGAAGTCAAAGACTATCAGAAATGCAGCCTGAGACCTTTTCATGAGACCTCAGGAATGCCTCGCCCTCGCCAAGCCATTGTTTTGGTGATAATTTTGTCCCCGCTTCCAGGGCTATTAAAAATGGAGCCCTCCTGGCTTTCTGGAGGTTTGCTGGATGAATTACAGCCCCCAGAGACCTCCCAGAGACGCCTCGGTATTTAAGCATCAATGATGCTTTCTCGTCTTTGTTTCATTGGCTCCACCCTGTGGCAGATTTGGGGGGGGGGGGATTTTTAATCTAATCAACTCCCTCTGCCTTAATTGGATTGGCCTGGTGGGCTTCTCGGGGGATGTGAAATCCCCAGATTTAGGGACTTTTTATGTGTGTATATTCAGCTCCCATAATCAAATCTGCCCCTGAGGGCGGAAGAGTTAAATGTGCTTGCATCTGGCTGCACTCATTGTTTTTCTTTCTTTTTACAAATAAATTTGGCCTCTCTTTCATATGTTTTCTTTTGCTATTGTTGGTTTCTGGTTATTTTAGCAATTCTTTTCTTTCCTTTTGTCCAGCGTGACAAGGGAGGATCCACCAATGGCTAAAGGGATGGCACCTGCCCCGGATACCCGGAAACCAAATTCAGGAGGGGTAAGTCTGTTCTGCTCTATGTGTGTGTACGTGTGGGTCTGTGTGTGTCCCATTCTCAGGCTGAGGACGCTGAAGGCCAGTGCGTTCCCTTGTGTGCAGTTGTCTGTTTTGGGGGCAGCCGACTGGAAGTAGCAGAGCGAGCTGGGGTTGTCTCCTTGTTTGGTCTTTGTGGGGCTCAGCAGTCTAGAAGTATTTGAAGTATATTCAGTGGGTTGGTGGGAAACTCCAGAGGACAAGCCAAAGACCCACCTTTTCTCTCAGCTTCATCTGAATGTTGTTGTGCTTAAAAGGGCCACTGATTTACTGTGAGAAATACGGGGTGCTTACTTTGGGACCGGGGGGGGGGGGCTTTTCTTTTTTTCCTGCAGTCCAGATTGAATGCACAGAGACCTGATTTGTCAACCTCATTTCCCACATGAGGGTTTTTTCCCCTCCCCTCCCCGGGCTTTTATACTTTCTCCAGCTGATCACCCCCTTCCTTATTCTGGCCTTTGTAGGACCCCAACATCCGTCTATCTCTAATTAATTTTATTTCATCAGAATAAATGGGCCACCTTTGTGTTTCCCCCAAGCAGTTCAAGGCAGTGTCAGTGGCTCTTTTCTCTTCCTCTGTCCCCCCGTTAAAATGAGAGATTTGCATTTGCCCAATTCACTTTATGGCCAGGATTTGAATCCAGATCAGTGAAAGTGCGGTAGGGAACCTTTGCTCCCATTTGATGCCTGCATCAGACCTCTTGAGCTTGGCTGGGGAGAATGGATTGCACAAGTCTGGAGGGCACCAGGTTGGGGACCAACGGCTTAGTGTGTTGTCAGCTCAAAGGGCCTCCTGGAGCAGGGTCAAAGTACTTGAAGGTGTGTCTCTCTCCCCCCCCCCCAAGGCTTTGCCCGCAGGTGAAGACATCCTTATTTTGCTCTCCAGCTGACTTGAGGGTGTCGGCAGCCCTTGCACCCAGTAGCAATCTCTGCCCTTTCAGTTCTCAGCCTTGATTCTCTTAACCATGGCTAAAACGTTGGTAAAATCGGGCACGACTCCATAACCGCCCAGCTTAGCAACTGCCTCTCATCTTGGCTGGCCAGTACCCAAAGCATTGCTTGTTGGGACCCTTGCAGACGAAGACCTGGCCCCTTTCCGCCAGCTTCAAGGCCCTCTTGTCTCAGGAAGTGGGCACGGAGGGGTGCTTCTCCTACCCTCATGCTGCCGATTCTGGGTCGGGCCACCCGCAGGTAGAACCAGGTGGGAGAGTAGGGTGCCCAAAGCTTTTCCAGGCACCTGCGCTGGACGTCCTGGGTCTGCCTTGGGAGGGGGGGAAACGCGGTTCTTGTTTCATCTATGGTAATGAGGCTCTCTGTTCTCAACACACAGAGGAGAGGTAAAGGTGGGAGTTGCCCCATGGAGCCCATAGACAGGTGGCTCATCTCCCAAGGAATGGTGAGGACCGTTTTGCCGTCCAGTGACATCCCCTCCTCCCTCCATGTTGTCCTCACCCCTCCCGGTGTCCCTTTCTGCCGGCCTCACCACCCTCGGTTTACCCGTCACTCCACCTCTTCACACAGTACCAGGGTGGTGGCCGTAAAAGGAGGGGGGGAGCCTCATCCGGGGAGAGATGGAAGGGTGGGACGGTCGGGGCTGAATACAGCTACTCCTCAACTTACAACCGTTCGTTTAGTGACTGTCCAAAGTTATGACAGCACTGAAAGAAGCGACACACTTCTTTTTCACACTTACAACCTTTGCAGCGTCCCCCCCTGGTCAGACAGTTGTCAACTGGCTCACATTTATGACGGTCGCAGCGTCCCAGGGTCACGGGATCCCCCTTTGTGGCCTTCTGACCCAAGCGAAGTCATAAGGGGGAAGCCAAATTCACGTAGCAACCAGGCGGCTAACATCAGCAGTGGTGATTCGCTTAACAGCTGAGGCAAGAAAGGTTGTAAAATGGGGCAAAACTCCCTTAACAAAGGTCTCACTGGACAGCAGCAATTTTGGGCTCAGTTGTGGTCAAGGACTATCTGTATTTTTCTCGGAGAGGGGGGCCAAGAGTGCTCGAGGGGGGTGGGCTTGTTTTCCAACCCTTGGATGGATCTCTCCACTGGCTCCTTGTCCTGTCGTCGTCTTTTTTTTAATACCTGCAGTATCGCCTTTTTCCCCTCCCTGGTAAACACAAGTCTTTAGCAAAGGGGGGGGGACGTTCGGGGTTTTGCCACAGGTTGAACAGGCAGCACCAGAGAGCAACCCATCCTCATTGTTAGCTTGTGTTTCTTTGGCTTGGAAAAAGGTTACTGCCCCCATTGTGGACCCCTTAATAACACCCGTACAGGATTGGACAGGCTGGCATTCCCCGGTCTGTCCTTCGCAAGCTCCTGGTCCCCGTTTGTTTTTAACACGGACATACTTGACCTCCTCTGTCCAACTAATCCCTAACCGTGTTTCCACCACCAGCAGCAGCAGCAGCAGCTGTTAACCGTGTGTGTTTATGAGACACATAATAAAGTAGACCTGCCCAAGTGTGCAAGCAGACAAGTGAGCGGAAGTGCAAGGACACACCAAGAGTCCTTGGCCAAGGGCTGGAAATTTGAAGGAGCGAGTTGGGTCGGAGATACCCTGAAGCTCATCCTCTTTTGCAGAATATTTTTCTACATGTCTCCTTTTGGATGGCTCGCCCCCTTCGGTTCAGGCACCTCGTAGTCTAGACTGAGCAGCCGAGCGGCTTTGAAGGAGCTTCCTTTCCATTTTGATCCTTGACCAGCGCACAAAAAGTGGCCCCAGCTGTGACTTGGCAAGCCATGGTTATTATGGTGGTTGCTTCTGACCCAAGCGAAGAGGGAATGTTTAGCAAATGTAAGATAAAAAGCAAGCAATTGCGATATCTGGAATGGCAAGATACAGGTTTGGGTCTAAAGCCTGAGTATAATTTGCTAGGGTTTTTTTTTAATGAGTGTTCAGGCTCGGGGAAATCTCGTTATGTGCGATTGCAGCAGAAGCCAGCTCTGCCTAGCAGAGATTTGATAAAGATAACAACAGGTCTCTCCTCGCACACGCACACGCAATCTGTGTCTGGAGCAGCCCCACAGCTTTTAGCCAAACCATCTTTACCAAGCAGGGAATGAACAAGGCTTTTTTAGACCTTATACGGACGATGCAGTCTGAAGGACGAGGGAGAGAAATGACGGAATGAATTTTGAATCTTGGGGTTGCGCACCATTTGGGCGAGAGGCCCCCGGCTTGACAAGCGGAATTCAGACTAAAATCGGCTGCAATATTGACCGAGGCCTTCTCTTGGCAGCCTGATGTTAGCCGCCATCAACTGTCCAGAGAGAAAGTAGTTGGCGGGAGAGCAGGCAGAACGAATGTGCCGTGTGTCTGTGGGTGGATGTGTGTACATAGAAACACCTTACGCTTGTGTGGGCCAGAATTTGGCCAGCAACCACTTCTTTGTGCCCCTGAAAGAGGAACAGGGGGAAAGGAATCTCGGAGTTCAGATTCCGAGTTGTACAGCTAGCAGGTCCCAGACTGATGCTTATGGACCGGGCTCCTCCCGCGGGTCTGTGTCTCTCACCCAGCCGCACACTTGGGTGGGCACCTTCGCCAGCCTTGCCGCCCACCCGTCCCCACGCAGGGCACCATCCGCCTTGTCTCTGGGCGCCCTGCCTGCTTTCCTATCTTCCGTATCGGTTAGGAAGCAGAGGGCAGCCCGTCTGCTCCTGGTTTATAGGATGCCCCCCTCCCGCCTCTCCCCGTTTCACTCATCATAACCTTTCCTGTGTTGAGTTTTGCTAGCCACATTGCCTTGTTTCACACTGCTTTATTTGTGCGTGTGCTTTTTTCCGTTCGGTTGCAATCCCTCTGCGATGATGAAATGCACTTTTTCGTTTTGTTTTTACAACAGCAATGCATCTTACACAGCCTATATTTGTGTTTTGTTTTTTGTTTGTTCCTCTTCCCCCTCTCTTTCCTTTCTCCCTCTTTTCTTCTGTCCCGTTCTGGGCCCGTATTTCTGGGTGTGTTTTTGGCCTTGTTTTCCCATCTCGCTGCCCTGCCTAGATTCCCGTCCCACAGTCCTCTGTCATGGAGGACATTGAGGAGTGGCTGAGTACCGACGTGGTAAGAGACTCTTCGGTTCTTCTGCTCTGGTCCTCTTTTCTTGTTTCGTTTGCCTCCGAGGAGGGCAAGGCGATGCCCGGGCAGCAGCTCACCTCTGGCACACGTTTCTAAAACACAGGCAGTCCTCCACTTACCACAGTTCATTTAGTGACCGTTCGAAGTTACAACGGCACTGAAAAAAGTGACTTGGGACCGTTTTTCACACTTGGGACCGTTGCAGCATCCCCTTGGTCGCCTGATCCAAGTTCGTACGCTTGGCAACTGACTCGTATTTATGACGGTCGCAGGGTCACGTGATTCCCCTTCTGCAGCCTTCTGATAAGCAAAGTCAAGGGGGAAGCCAGACTAACTTAACCATTGCAGTGATTCACTTAAGAACAGTGGCCAGAACAGTCGTAACATGGGGCAAAAATCACTTAACCAACGTTTCACTTAGCAACAGAAATGGGCTCAGTTGTGGCCGTAAGTCGAGGACTGCCTGTTCATGGGAAAGGATGCGGGGGGGGGGAAGGGAAGGCGGGGAGGGTCGGGCTTCTGGCAGAGCCTCAGGCAGAAGCCATCCGATACGGGGAGCAGCTGGAGCAGCTGGGCGCTGGAGGAGAGAGGGGGTGGGTGGGCAAACCCTGAGGAACTTAGACGGCCGATGAGCAGCAGCAACAGCGTCCCTCAGTTCTGGGAGCCGAAGTCCAGACCGCTTAGGGTCGCCCAGGTGGAGGAGAAACACAGGCCTGTGAGAGAGACGTTAAAAGATGCAGAGCGGAAAAGTACCCCAAGGAGGGGGAGAACTCCCTGGAGGGCTTTTGGCTGAGTGTTGGAATGGGGAAATACCATGCCCCCTCCCCCAAGGACCCTGCTGGCCGGATAGGACCCCCACTCCTGCCTGGGAGACCCCACACGTCTGTCCGCGCACGCTGATCCTTCAAGGCTTTGGATTTCATAAGAAAACAGCCCTCCTCCCAGGCCGATGGTTTGGTCCCGAATGTGGGGATGCCAGGCCGGGTCCTTGGGAAGAGAGAGGTCCACGGTGCCCCCTGGCTCCAAGTAGGACAAGGACCTTCTAATGGGAGCAGGCCACGAAAGCTGCGGCTTCTTTTCAGGGCAACGAGTGACGGCCATTAACAGTCAGCCCATCTTTGCATTTGGGTTAAAGTTGCTCGGCTGCCGCCTCTCCTTCCAGGGAGGTCATCGTCCCAGGGGCCCAAACTGTGGGGCATCGCCTCAGCTTGGGGGAAGCTGATCCCTGAATCTGGAAGGCCCCTTTTGTCCATTGGACAAAGCCGAGCGGGTCAGTCCCTGTTTTTCATTCCCAGAAATATGTGAACTGCTGTCCAGCGACCACATTTTTCTCCCTGTTTTTTTTGTTTTTTTTAAAATCCCGCGTTGGGTCAAGCCGGAGCTCAGTCTTTGAGATCTCCCTGCGTTGGGCCAGCCTGCTGGCAAATACTTGCGCTCTCTGCACTTCTTTTTAAAGGAGGAAGGATATAACAACGGTGAGCTTTCTCTCTTTTCTTTCCCCCTCTCCCCTTCCGTCTTCCTCCAATTCCAGAAAGGAGATGAGCTGGAAGAAGGCGTGACCAGCGAAGGTGCGTAAGCAGCCCAGGGATCGAGGGGCTACCTCGGTTAATGAAAAGGGGGAGCTGCCAGGCGATGGGGGAGGCCCTCCCCTGCTGCCCTGGCAACAGAAAGCATCTGGGGCTGGAGGGACCCCCCCCAAACACCCGAGAGAGGGGAGCTAATGAAGGCTAGCAGGGTAGAAGAGACCCTGCTCGGTCAGCTCCTCCCTCGTTAACTCTGCAAAGTGGATACGTGCGACATGCACACCGGCCAGGAAGACAGATTGGACAACCGTGTGTTTGAAACGGCACGGGGTCTCCTGCTTGAACATGGGGTTGGACTAGAAGACCTCCAAGGTCCCTTCCAACGCTGTTATCCTGTTAAACCTTGCAGCCAGTCGGCCATTTCTCTTCTGGACAATCCTGCTTCAGAGCCCAAGCCCTGCCTTGGTCACCCCCGACCAGGCCCTCTTCCTCCTCGTGGTCTCAGGCCACCCTCGGCTGGACTTGGGCAGGGGATGGGAGGGATGGATGGCCAAATAGCACTGGGACTGTTCCCCCCTGAGCCTTTTTTTTTTTTTTTAAACCTTGCAGAATTCGACCGGTTCCTGGAGGAGCGTGCCAAAGCGGCTGAGAGGATCCCCAACCTGCCCTCCCCTCCTCAGGAGGAGCCCAGAGCGCCCCCCGCGAACCCCCCCAGCAAAAGGAAGCCGGACCGGTCTGAGGACGCCCTCTTTGCTCTGTAACGGTCCTTCTCCCCCTCCCCTCCCCACTCTCCCTGCACAGAAGGAGGCGGCGGCAGCCCATGCCAAGAGCGTTCTGGCTAGCGAGGGGCCCCTTCCCATCCCCGGTGGCCCCAGATCAGGTGGGCTCTTTTCCCTCCTCTGGGACTCGGCCTCATTTCCTTCACCTTGGGAGGCTCTTGACAGCCCTTCTGCCACTCAGATTTGGGGGGGGTTGTCCCACTTAACTCCCTCTCACGCCTCTGCCCCGTTGATGAGGCTGAGATTCCCCCCCTTTTTTTTAAAAAAAAAAAAGTGAGAGACCTGCATGACGACTTGCACAGGCTCCATTCCCACTGGCTTTCCAGTCCTCCCCCCCCTCCCCTTGCTTATGCACAATAGTCATGCATCCAACCCTGGCTTGGCTCTAGTTAGAACTACTCCAGAGCCCGGCCTGTGGCCTCTTCTGCTCGGCCTCCCGCACAAATCAAACCGGACCTTCAGCATCATCCCCTCGGCCTCCTCCTCCTCCTCTTAGCTCTGCCTGGAGGGTCGCCAGAGAAGCTAGTCGGAAAGAGGCTCGTGTGTTTGTGCGAAGGCAGCATCCTTTAGCCAAAACCCCTGGGCGGGTTCCGTGGGTGACGAAGGAGCCCCTCTCTGCAGGCCCCCAGAGCGACCGCCTTTTCTCCCCTTGATCCCCCCCCCTCTCTGGGTGGGCTCAGCCCCACCCGTGGGGGACCGGCCAGTCTGCCCCTCTCCTCCTATTGATAAGGGAAAGTCAGCCACAGAAAGGGAAGAGATTGCACTTTGCACTGGAAATGTTAGCCCTGAGCGGCAGTTACGTCTGGAGGTATGAACCACTCCATGTGTGTGTGTGTGCGCGTGTGTGTGTGTGTGTTTTAAAACCTTATTTGCATTTTAAAGCACTAAATGGCACTACGTTACCTGCGGCGGGATTCTCTCCCAAACATTAACGAAAGGGTGGAAAGGGGTGTGGGGCAGCCCTGCTGGAAGGAGTGGGGGCTTCTGCCTTCCTCTGACTCCAGCATTTCAGCACTGCCTACCAGAGGGGGGGGCCTTCTCCGTTACCTCTCCCCCCACCCTGCCCATCTGGCTAGCTTGTCCCGTCTTTCCCACTAAGTCCTTCTGCAGCCTTTTGTCGAATGCTGCCATATGTTAGCCAGAAAAAAGACCCGATTCTTTTTAGAAAAACACATATCCCACTTCAGGGAGAGATTGTAGCTTTCTCCTTCCCCTTCCTCCCCCCCCCTTGATTTTAAGAAAAGGGAAAATGTTTCAAAAGGGCCCCTTCCCACAGAGCAGATGCCATCGAGAAGACTTTTAAGAGGGTGCAAAAATAACGAACGGCGCAGGAGAAGAGCTTCCTAATGGGATTAAGCTGAATTAAAACGCGTCGGCTCAAAGCAAGGAGCCTCCTGGCCTCCCTTCACCCATCCAGGTTGGGCACCGTAGGCTGCGCGGGCTCTGCCTTTCCCCAGGAGAGGAAGTGACCCTTCCATGCTGCTGGGCAGAGGACCTGATGGTTTGCCATCTGGCAGGGCTCCTGCCAGCCTGCATTTCCTTGCCTGTTGGGCGACCTTTGTCCCGAGAGTTCCCCAATGCCAGCCTTCGCTTGGCACGGACCTGGAGTCTCCTTTCATCACTCGGGACGTTACCTGGTCATCTTGATAACCCTTCGGGCTCACCAGGGCCCCGCAGAAAAAGCAGCTGTGGAGCTCCAGCTGGATCCTCCCTTCCCCTCTCTGGGATGGCCCCCATGTGGGGCAGCTTTAAAAGACCGGGCAGAGGAGAGAGGAGTGATGGGAGCGAAAGAGGAAGGAAGCAGAGCTAACCTCCCTTGAGCATCTTTTGCTGCTTGAAGCACACGGTCTACAAACGATCGCTAGCTGCACAGATCTACCCACTGTGCCTTCCAGTCGCCCCTCTGCACTGTTTATTGCGGCCCAGAGACCCCAAACTGCCCCCAATGCCATTGCAAGAGGCCACCTCTGCAGGCCCACAGATGGCTGCCCTGGAGGGAGGCAAGCAGACGGCTTGGAAGCACCGGGGGGGGTCCCCCCCGGCCCCCAAGAGCACACCTGCCTGAGCAGTTTGCCCCCACGGGCTCCCCTGCCTCCAGCCCCATAGCTCTGGGAATGCGTTTCAGGGAGGTGAAGCCCAGGGGCCGTCCCTCCCAGGCAGCCTTCGGAAACTCTCCGCAGGGCAGGAGCACAGAAGAAAGAAAGAAGGATACCACCTTATTGACATCCACCCAATTCGGCAGCAAGAAGCTGGCTTGTGCTCCTTGCCCTGCCAACCCAGCTTTGTTTGGGAGGAGGCCGAGGCTCCTTAGGGCTTTTCAAGTTAATCTGCAGCCCTTGGAGAAGGTCCAGCCCCTCTGGGCCTGGCCTTGTCCTGGCCTCCTCCTGAACAAGGCCCAACCCCAAGTAGTGAGCCTCCCAAATCTGGGCTCTCTTCCCTGGATTTCCCGTTGGTTTGCCTCTGTTTCAGTCTCCGTTTCTCCCCCAACGACGCCCTAACTGCTAACTGTTACGGGGACCCCTTTCCCCCCAAACCCCGTGTCGTAGCCTTGCCATCTGTATATTTAAAGCTGCAACTTCTTCTCTAGTTGTCCCGAGTTTAAAAATGGATAATATTTATTGACAAACAACATTCAGCGTTTTGTTTTGTTTGAGGGGGACAGTCGATGGGCAGGCCAGTGGAATTTATTGTTTAAAGAAAAATGTAAAGATTAACTATGTAAAAAACGATGCTAGCGGTAATAACAACACTGAAACCCATTTGAAACTGCCTCGCTTCTCTCTTTCTTCTACGAGTGACAATATACCCGAGAGAGCAAAGCCCAACCCGGGGGGGCGGGGGGGTTGCATAAGGCTGTATTAACCGATGTCACTTAAACTCTCCTTTTGGATGTCTGTGTGTCTCTGTACATATTTATACATATATTGTTTCTGCATGTCAAAGTCCACCCAATAAAAAAAAAATAGTGCAATCTTATAGAGCAATAGCGACTGAATCTCTCTCGCCCCCGTGGGGCACAAACACCGGGAGGAATGTTGCCCTTGGAAGGATTCTGTACAGGTAGTCCCCCGACTTACAACAGCTCACTTACTGACCGGCACTGAAAAAAGCCACTTATGACCGTTTTCACAGCTGCGACCTTTGTGGCATCCCCAGGATCACGGGATCAAGATTCAAATCGTTGGCACCCCGACTCGTATTTATGACGGTCGCAGCATCCCAGGGGTCACGTCATTCCCCTTTTGCGACCTTCTGACAAGCAAAGTCCATGCGGAAGCCAGATTCACTTAACAACCTCGTTACTCAACAGCCACACCGGTTGACTGAACTGTGGCAAGGAAGGTCATAAAAGGGGTCAAAAACTCACTTAACCATTGTGTCGCTTAGCAACGGAAATTTGGGGCTCAGTTGTGGCCATGTAAGTCGAGGACTCCCTGTACTTTATTTATTTATTTTTCCTCTCCGCTTTGCGTTTCCAGAGTTTTTGCCCCAAATCTTTGGGGGCAAGTGAATCTTTTAATCACACTTTCCGGCTCTGTTTTCAAGTCATAATAGCTCTGGGTCAGGTACCACTTGCAACTTTTTTGATAAAAAAGAGACAGAAGCCTTGTTCCTCAGTTCCCTTCGGCACTAATAATAGATAGAAAGGAGGGTCTCCCTCCCCCCTCCCAGCCCTTCTGGCTCAACTTCCCAGGTACAGGGGTGGGGAACCTTGGCTCTTTTATGAGTTGTGGACTTCAACTCCCAGAATTCCTGAGCCAGCATCTCCCATGTTCTGTTTTCTCTTAACATGCGGTTTCCCAACCGTGGCCCCTTTAAAAGTGGACTTCAACTCCCAGAATTCCCAGCTGGGGGATTCTGGGAGTTGCAGCCCACCCATCTTAAAGTGGCTGAGGTTAGAAACTCTGGAGATAGGGAAGCAGGCTGTTGGATTTGCTGTGATTTGAAAGAGCACGACGACAAGGGGCCTGAAGGGAGCAGGGGGCACCTGCCCACAAAGCCGTCCTGAAAGCAAAGCTGGAAAGAGTCAGCCCCTCCCGGCTCCCGTGCCTTCCCGCACATCGTGTGCCTGGCGTCTTTGGGGGTTACACCTTTCCAGTAAAACACAATAGCAGCTTCTGTTGAGCAGAGAAGCCGGCTAGGTCCCGGCGGGGGCAGGAAAACGCTGGAAAAGAACGTGACCCATTCTCAAAGCCCAGCAGATCTTTCGCCCTGCCAGAGGTAATAGAGGGGCACAGGCAGGGATAAACGGGGATAGCGTTTTATTACAATTAGTGTAACAGTCCTAAGTAGGATTGCACTTTATTTCCCCTCCTGACACCGTTTTTAAGCCCAGTGTGCAAGCCGGAGATGCACTGGAACGCTTTCCTTCCCATTCTCAGTCCTGGATTTCTGTGCTGCAGAAAGCTGCACCGGTTGAATTTCTGGATCAAAGGCAAAGGTCAGAAGGTGCCTTTCCTTAAAAAGGAAAACCTCAACCTCTCCAATGTTCGTAGGTTGAACTTTGCAAGGACTTCAGTGGCTTTTTAGTAGTGCATTTACAATTATTTCCAGTTAGGTGGGTCTTCCCCACCTTCTGCAGTTCAGCCTCTTGTTAGAGCAGAGCAGGGGCGGCGCAGGGTTGCTAGCCCCTGTCTGGCAACCCCCTGGCTGATTATGCCAAATCCTGCATTTGGGCAGCTGCTTCGGTGGCAAAGCTGGCACCAGCAAACGTGGAAAAGGGCTTCGCTCTTCACCCTCCGAGTCCAGTCAGTTATCCCTCCTGGCTGCCGCAGCGTGTGGGGAAGATGGGAGCTGTAGTCCAACTTATCTGGAGGCCACCCAGCTGAGAAAAGCTGAGTACAATGGAGAAGGCGGGCGGGAAACCATTTGCCCATGCTCAGAGGCTATGTTTCAAACTTTGCACCGTTGCTCCCACCTACCCACCCCCTGGAGAAATGGAGGATCCCGAAACTTTAACCAGATTCTGTTTCCTGCTAGGTGGACGATTCACTTCCCCGTTTCCTCCCTGCGAAGGACCAGACTCTAACCATTAGAAAAAGTTGAAAGGATCACACACCTCGGTTCTAATTTACAAGGATAGAGAAAGCTCGAACAGCATTCTTCAAAATGAAAAAGGTCTTCTGTAGTCACGACATAAGCCTAAGATTGAAAATCAGGCTTGTCAGAGGTTATATTTTTTTCTATCCTGCTCTATGGAGTAGAGAGTTGGTCTCTGACAGAAGGCCACCTGAAGAGACTAGAAGCATCTGAAATGTGGATTGAGAGGCGGCTGTTAGGCTCTTACTATAAGCTGGGTTGACAAGATCAGAAATGAGAAAGTGATAAGCTGCCTGAGAAAGCCAAGGAAAATCATCAAAACAATTAAAAAACGAAAGTTAGAATATTTCGGACATGTGATGTGACACCCAGAGAAATACGACCTACTCCATTTAACCCTCCAGGGAAAGATGGAAGGCCAACGAGGTCCAGGCAGAAGAAGAACATCGTGGTTTCAAAATCAAAGGGACTGGTTTGGACAAAAGTCAGCAGCACTTTTTTGTGCGGCTGCTGATAAAAACAGGATTGCCAACGTCCGATATCGGATATGGCACAAGAAGAAAGGACCAGAAAATACGCGCGCGGCCCGTTTAAATCTTGGCCCCGCCCCCAAGCACAGTGGTGGGCCGGTCCTCACATTCTCCACGTGGAGGAGGGGGATCCCCGCCCCCATGATGTAATCCTGGAGCCTGAGCCCTGACGTGAAATCACTCCACTGCGGAGCCGCGTGCTGATTGGCTGAGTCGGCTGGTACTACGAGGGTGTTTCCCCCGCGGCTCAACCAAGCTTTCCCGCGAGGGGCAGCTCTGTTTTGGTTCCTGCCAATTGGCTGCTTGCCTCGGGGCCCCGCCCAGGCGCGGGATAGACAAGAATTAACTCTTTCATCTCTTGATAGGAGCTGTAGGTGTCCCATCTAAGTCACCCAGGAGAAGTAATTACCGGTTGCTCCATTTGATCGATTGACTGATTACGTGCCAATGTTGTTTTTGACTCCTAGCTGCCACAGAGAGAGATGTTCTCCCAGAACTTCTGCCCTAAACTGGTCCTTCAGGTCTTCCAACAATGCCTCCATTGCTGTGGCCACTGAGTTCCTTCACCTGGCTGCTGGTCATCCCCTTCTCTTTCCTTCCACCTTTTCCAGCATCGACAATATGACATCAAGTCATTGTTGACTCTTAGCAATAATATAGATTTTTTTCCCAGGAGGATCTTCCCCAATGTGGTCTTTTAGGTCTTCCAATAGTGGATCCATGGCCACTGCAACTGAGTCTGTCCACCTGGCTGCAGGTTGTCTTCTTCTCTTTCCTTCCACTTTTCTCACCATCAGAGCCTTCTCCAGAGGGCTAGGCCTTCACATAATATGTCCAAAGTAGGATCATCTGTGGTTATTTGTTTGATGACCCATTGGTTGCTTCCTTGGCTGTCCACGACCTTCTCAATAATCTTTTCCAACACCAACATTCAAAGGCATTAATACTCTTCCTATGTTGCTTCTTCAAAAAGTCAACTTTAGATTCCATAGAGGCAATCATGACTTGCATGATTCTGATCTTCGAAGGTTTAGACCTGCCACAGCATTTCAAAATCTTCTTCAAGGCCGTCAGCTGCTAATCTGTGGTGTATTTCTTCACTGCTGGGGCCTTTAATGTGGATGGTTGACTTGTTGACTCTTGTGCCTTGAACTTCCCAGACTGCAGGAACCCCTTAGGGCCGCACGTTTATTCATTTAAAACACTTATATAGCCACCCATCTTCTAACCAACTTTGGGTGCCACTCAACCATCTTGGACAGCACATCTTGTTCAATACCTCTGGAGCTATACAGATTAAAACCGGTCCTTTGAATTCTTTGGGAAACCGATTTGAATCTGGTGCAGCACCTACCATAGACCTAAAACTACTAAACTAGGGAAGCCGGTTTTCCCGTTTCTGTACATACATAGAAAAGTAGCTGAAAGAAACTAGGGCAGGGGTAGGCAACCTTGGCTCTTTTATGACTGGTGGACTTCAACTCCCAGAATTCCTGAGCCAGCACAGCTGGCTCAGGAATTCTGGGAGTTGAAGTCCACCAGTCATAAAAGAGCCAAGGTTGCCTACCCCTGAACTAGGGCTACCTTCTTCTGAGATGAACATGGGTTCAATACAAAGCTGATAGAAAATAGTAGTAGTAGTAGTAGTAGTAGTAATAGTAATAGAAGCAGTGGGAGTAAGAACTTCAGTCATGTGAATTAGCAAACCAGGCCACCAACCTAGAGGTAGACTGCCCCGAACATGTAGGTTCTGCTAGCCATTATAATTAGTAGGCTGTCTTGACTGAGGATTATAATAGCCGACCAGTGTCAGGCTGAGAAAGGCCATTTTAGATAAGATGCAATAGAAGAATTCCTAGGTTGCCCAAATGACTTAGGGGATGAACATGAAGAAAACTGGGAGTTTTGCAGAAAAATAACATTTTTTAAAAAAAACAACAACGGGGGAAATCTAAATAGTTGGGAACGAATCTGGAAATAAAAAAAAAAGTCCAATAAGAATGGAGCACCTTGTTGGGGAAACTGCCTGGACTTAGAGCTATTAAAGCAGTCAACACATCTAGTGGCAGTGAGTTCCATAGGTTTAATCTTCCGTTTATTCTGTACTTGCAAGAGAAACGTTTCCCCAAACTTTCTTTGCTGGTGGTGTGATGTATTTTTGTAATTTTATTGATCTGCACGGAAACGTCCAAGCCTCTTTGATTTTTGGGGTGCCTTTCTTGGAACGATCCGAGGCAGAGCCGGTCTTGTTTGCAAACTCCGTGGCTGGCTTCTCTTGAATCCTTCCTTGCGTTGGGGTTCCACGTTGTCTGTCCCCACTTTTCTCCTCCTGCTCTCCCTCCATTTTTATTGCAATATTGTGGGGGTCCCACTCAGTCTGATAGCCAAAAATTCCAATCATAAAACTGCTCTAAAAGCTATAAACCACTTTCTGGGAAATCTCTCTGGACCCACGCTCAGCACATGAAGGAATCTGTTACACAATTTCTTGTCAGCTCACCCTGTTTCCCAAAGACCTGAGGGCAGAACAAGAAGTAACGGGTGGAAAGTTATCAAAGAGAAATCCAACCCAGAATTAAGGAGAAGCTTTCTGTCAGTGAGAATAATTAACCGGCGGAACAGCTTGCCTCCAGAAGTTGTGGCTTCTCCATCACGTAAGACAAAACTAGACAGCCAGTTTGTCCGAAATGGTATAGGATCTCCTGCTTGAGCAGGGGGTTGGACTAGAAGACCTCCAAGGTCCCTCCCAGCTCTGTTATTTTGCATTCTGGTGTTGCGGTGTCAGTTGCATAACTTCATGCTTGGGGTAGTTCTTAGCCCTATGAGGGTGGAGATTTGTTCTCCGAACGTTTCGCTACCAGGCTAGGTATCTTCAGCAGAATTTAGTTGATGTCGGTGTCGGTGTTATTCTGCTTATAAGGACTTTATATGGGTCAGTAGATCTTGTGAGGGTAAGCCAACCCACAAGCTCGGAGAACGAACCTCCATCCTCATCCTCCATCCCAGCTTAACCCTATCTTGAACTGGTCCTCTGAGTTCACTGGGACGAGAGGGTTAAAAAGGGGCGGAGTGCCAGTTAGATTAGCCTAAGTGTGCAAAATTACAGCAGCTTCCCACACTGGATTCCCAGGTAAAGGAAGCAATTGCTGTTGTTTGCAAAAGTCACGTGTTAAAGCAATGTTTCTCAATCTTGGCAACTTTAAGGGGGGGGGATTCTGGGAGTTGAAGTCCCTCCCCCTTAAAGTTGCCCAAGACTGAGATAAGGGTCTGTGCTGAAGGGTGCTCCCCTTTTGCCTCTAGTCAGCCTGAACAGCCTGTTCCCCAGATTCCTCCCACCTGTTCCTTCCCAGCTCTGCCTCTTCCAGGTGTGTGGCAGGAATCCAACAGGTGCAGTTCTTCCTGCACGGAAAGCACACTGTCTATTGCCACCCCCGCCCCAAATCGAACCGGGGCACAATCCCCCACCCCCCCCCCCCCCACCATCAGCCCGCCCGCCCGCCCGCCCAGATTCGGAGCGCAAAGATGCCTCAAGTCTCGGAAAGCACCCGCGGCTCACGCCCTCCCCCCCCCCGCCAATGGAAAGAAGCGGAGGGGCGGGGCCCCAGGCCAGGCTCCTCCCCGCCGCTGGTCACAGGTCTGAGCTACGGTTCACAACTGACCGCGTCTCCTTCCAGCCGCCGCAGGAGCCTCGCGCAGCCGGAGACCCCCAGCGCGAGACCCCCGCGGGAAGGGGCCGGCTTTTTTCGGAGACCGAGGACGGGAGTCAGCCCGAAGTGCGACCCGGGCGTCTCCGCTTGTCCTGCCTCCCTTCCTTCCCTCTCCCCCTCCTCCAAATCCTCGCCTCTTCTGCCCCTCGAGGCGGGGCTCCTCCGGCGAGGGGCGCTGGGGACAAGCTCCGCCGCGATGGACCCCTTCGGAGAGCCTTCCCTGGACGGCCTGGACCTCTCGCTGACGCTCCACGAGAGCACCGAGATCGACACGGCCCTCCTGAGCGACATTGACGGTAGGGAGGCGGGAAGGGGCGCCTCGCCCTTTCCTGGGCACCCCCGGCCGGGGAAGACCCCCTCCCCTCCGGCCCCGGGAGCGTCGGGTCAGGAGGTGCCTCCGACGGAGGGTCTTCCCCTCCGTGTCCGAAGCCGGCTCTCTGCCGGGCTTTTTGCAAAGAGCGCCGGGCGCAGGCGAGTGTGTGTGTGTGTGTGTGTGTGTGCGCGCGTGCCTGCGTGCGCCGAAAGTGCCTGCTCAGCCTTCCCCCGGGCTGCTTGCCCACCCTGTCCTCCCCCCGACGGTCCGCGGTGCCTTTCAGTGGGACGGCACCCCCCCGCTTCAGGAGGAAAGCGGGGCTCCCCATCCGTCGCGCGTGGGGAAAGGCTGGGTGTGTTTGGCGAGGCAGGACCGGGCGAGGGAAGACGGGGAGCGCCTGCCAGAAAATTGGGAGACAGGGTCCCCCTTGGGTTGGGGGTGGCGTCCCTGGCAGAGACCCTCCCAGGCCCGGTGGGGTGGACTCCAGGTCCCATGCTTAGCCAGGCAGGCTGGGCACCATGGGGTCTGAGGTGCATCCACGTGGAGCTGCAGGGAGAGTGCTCAGCCTAAGGACAATAACATGCCTTTGGGTCACTGTGACAAGGCGGTGGGGAGCAGAAGAAGATCCAGGGAACACAAGAGCAGCCTTTGGGATAGAACGGTGGCGAAAAAGCCCCGCCGTTCCCCCCAAGCTTGGGCTGGCAGCCAGGGCTGGCAGCTCTCCCTCCAGGCCCTGCCCACCTCTTCCTCCCGGGTGTCTGTGGAGGGCCTGACGTCACGGGCTGGGTTACTGTCGGTCATCTGCGCTGGGAGAGGAAGGTTCAGGGTCTTCCGCAGAGGGAGGAGCTGGGCAGGGGGGCTTCCCAAGCCCGGACTCATTTGGAAATGCTGCCCACACAGCCTTGCAATGGGCAGTTGGAGCTGAAATGCCCACCTGATGCTTGGCGTTATAACTGGGCATCTATTCATTCCTGTTTCCCTTCTCATGCGGGTGTTTCTCAACCTTGGCAACTTGAAGATGGGTGGACTTCAAGCTGCTTGGTTGAGGAACCACTGCTAATGGCTCTGCTTACCAAACCATGGAGGTTCTTCTGCTCTGCAGGCAGATAAATCTCTGCTCCAATGAGCCCACAGTCTAAAACTGGACAGGAAAAAAAAAAAAAAGGAATTCAGCTAAACATTGAGGGTAAGGAACCTGGGTTCGAGTCCACCTTCAGCTGGGGAGGCTGACTGAGAGGCTTTGGGCCAGGTGCATTTGCCCACCACAGCCTCCCTGGCAGGGTTGTTGTTCTGGAGAAAAAGACCAAGGAGCATGTGCGATATAAACCTCCCTGGACATGAGGGAGTGGAGGAGAAAAATGGATTTAATTTAGAAAGGAGTCGATGCCCGTGCTTGGGCCTGCTGGCAGAGTAGAGAGTCCCTGCTCTCCAGCAATCATCACTGTCCATCCATGTGAGCTGGGGATGATGGGTATGGCTGCCAGAGTCGTCAAGATGGAGAAGGGCTGTGATAGGATTTGGGGAGACACCGTAGAAGAAATTTTGGCGAGTTTTTCTCAGCTTCCGGGACCTCTTCCAGTTTTCTTTTTTCTATACGCCTCTAAAAGGTTCAACACCCCTAAAGTCCCCCTTTGTACACTTCATGGGTGTTTAACTTTTACCCCCAAGACTAAATCCCTTTTACTTCCACTTTAATTTCTAACTTGAGCTGACTCTGTATCTTAAAGAGCAAATTACTAGAGTCCTAAATCTTCCTAGTATAGGGAAGATTTAAGGTGCCCTTTAAAAAAAGCATCATACTGGATTTTTGAAAATTCAACAGTGACTGCTGTTAACAGGCAACTGGGGCAGATTATGGGGAGCTGGCTTAATGCTCAAATCTCGATTGTGCCCCACAGCAGGTCCCAGGAAGGCCAGCCAGAGAAGCACCATCAGCTTCTGTCTGAATCTCGCCACCTTCCTTTTGGTGGCAAAACTTTCTATTTTGGTGTGATTGTGTTGGCGGCGTCTTGAGGTCGGGTTTGCTTCATTTTGGTTTATTATTACGCATCTTCCTCTACTTCCTGCCTCACAAGACTTCAGGCAGCTTCCAAAACTTCTTTAAATGATCCCAAGAAAAATCCCAATGTGAGCAAAGCATCAATATGGCGAACCATAGGATTCCCAACTGTTTTAAATGAGATTTATATATATATAAACATGAAAAATCACAGCCCCACTTCTCCAAAACACCAGAAAGACAAAAAGCAAACATCCCAAGAATCAGACAACATCCAAGCCACTTATTGTGAGACCTTTAATTATTTGTTTGCTTATTTCTCAGATATATATCCCTTTGCAATCATAAACAGAGTCTCTATAGCTCACGAGACCAAGACATAAAAATATCAAAAATAGATACGGAAATACATTAGAAACCCAACATAGCATTGTGTCTTCCCAAAGTCCTTCTGGAAAAGTTTTCAACTTTTTCTGGGAGACAGGTAACCTCAGGTGTGTTTCTCCACCTCCTAAATCCTTCCTTTATTCTTTCCAAGCAAAATCCGTTTTGTTTTTAGGAGACACCTTTTGGCCATCTGAACAACACTAGATATCGCCCCAAATGTGGCACCTCCTTCCTTCCTTTTTCCAGGGATGCCAAAGCTGTGGCCCTCCAGATGTGTTGGGACTCCGCCCTTCCCAAAATTAGATGCATCACCTGATCAATTTTGGGAGATGAGGTGGTCGGAGGAGACCCAACTTGGTCTCCAGAATCCAGGAGGAATCTGGTCGCCCCTTTTCTGATTAACCGATGCTCTTGAAAGCCAGATGCATTTGTGAGCCCCAGCGTGCTTTATCAGCGGCGTGAAGTGGCTTTAGACGTGGCTTATGAATATTTGTGCCTTTGAAGACCATCGGTTAGTCAGAAAAAAGGGTAACCAGATTCCTCTGAGGTTTTGGTAAGACAAGGTCAGAATCTTCCAGGTTTTCAGGATGCAAGAGGATGGTGCTGAGCTGGCAGGCAACAGTCCAACCTGCTTTAGACTCTCTCATGCTCCAAGCCATGCAATCATCGTTGGCAAGTTGTTAGTTGCCAGCTTTTCCACTGCCCGTACCCCTCACCTAACAGCAGCTTGATCCCCAGAGACCACGTGTACCACCAACCCTGGAAAGCTTTGAATTCACCTTCTCTGAAAGCAGAGCAAACTCAGAAGCGGATCCCTTTCGGAAACTTTTAGAAAGAGCTTTCCTGAAAGCATCCATTCCAAACCTCCGCTTGCCCACCGTGCAAGACTTTCAGCCCCATAATCCCCAGCCATTGATCAGGCTGACTGAAGAATATGGAAACCAGAGTCGAACAGGGCTGGAGGGAAACCACAGAGCAGGTCGAGATCAGTTTCTGCCTGCTACTGTTGTTGTTGTTAAAAACACAAGGAACGTTGTGGTTTTTTTTCCCACCTTCCCCCATCCCATGCCAGATTGATAGGAGACTTTTTCAGAGCCTTCACTTCCTCCTGGAACCTTTGATGAGTTCAAAATCGGGGGAGCCCCTGGGACACTTTACCTGGGATGCCACCTCTCCCAGCTAAGGGCCCCCATCTGGCAAAGCATGTTTCAAACCCAGAAAGGTGAACCCCCAAAGCAGCGAGGCCTCCCTCGTCCCCTGCAAAGCTCCAGCCCCGAACGGGTTAACCGTGCAATGACCTGGAGTAACCCCTCTGCCGCCAGAGGCAGGGAAAGGGTTAACGCCGAATGCACGGCAGTAACCCAGGTGCCACACGCTCCAGCATTGCAGCAGCTCCTCGCCCGGCCCTGATTGGCCCAGCCTGATCACCTCATGCTAAATCTGTGATTCACCATGCAACCCTCTTTCCAACACGCTGGGGGGGGAGGGGGGGAGGGGGAGGAGGGCCCAGAGAGGAAGGGAAAAAAACAGCCAAACAAACCCAGATCCCAAGTTTCCCAACAAGGGTGTAACCAGGGTTTGCAAGCCCCACTTTTCCCCAGGACCAAAGGCGGGTCTCTCTGGAAGGCGCCTGTTTTGCCTTCTTGCAACGGGACTTTTTTTTTTCTCTTGTTGCAAGTTGGGTCCCTTTTTTGGGGCTCTCCAGATGTGCACCTGCAACGCTGATGGATCAGCAGGTGTCGGCGGGTGGGGGAAAAGACCCCCCCAACTGGCCCTTTCTGGCAGGGGGTCGGAACAGTCCTGCAGGGGGGAGGAATTGGGGTGCAATGGGCCCCCCCTAGAGTTGCGGCAGGGGTGACCTTTGTGCCCGCAGCCCCTAGCCGAGACCAACCCATTTTTCTGCCCGCAAGATTCCCAACCACCATCATTTGAAATGGCAATTCGTCGGCTTTGTTGTTTGTTTGTTTGTTTGCTGGAAAGAAGACACAATATTTTATTTTAGCCAGCTTTTACGAATAACGGGGCAAAGGTTTCTCGGTCAGATCCAGCAGATGTTCCAAGCGCCAAGAATTTAGAAGGAAGCTGAATGCTCCATTTAGAAAGACTAAAACATGCAGGGAAGCCTGCCCCCCCTTTCCTGGGCCAGAAAATAAGACAAGAACAGCTGGATTCAGTTAATTTAAGGTCAGCTGGTGGGAGGCGGCCAAAATAGGAAATCTGTTTACCCAAAGCAGAGCATGTTGAGTTGTGATTCTCAAGAGATGGCAACAACCAGAAGCTGGTGACATTGGATCCTGGAATTGGAACCCAGGCTTGGTAGCACCAAAAGAGGGTTCCAGATGGTTTCCTTGAACATTCATAGACAGTAAGTGGGTCAACCTTCTCCACGACCCAGTTCTCACCCACTGTTACCTCCCTGGCTGAAAATAAGGATGTGGATGACAATCCTGGCTTGGAGAAGCCACAGTCTAGAAGGACCTGTGATAATTCCTCTGACCCAGATTCTCCCCACTCCTGAATGCCAGAGTGTGTGAATGTGCTCTCTGCATGGTCAGAGTTGAGCCCTTTTCTGTTTTCCTTCCAGTTGATGAATGAAGTCATTTTTACACTAGTTCTGGGTACCAGTTTACTTATTTATTATTTCATTTTTCTAAACTGCCCATCTCCTGCAGAGAGTTGCAGTCCCCATGTAGTTTCTAGGAATTCAATCAGGGTTAGAGGGTGGGAATTTCATGAATCCTGGCTCAAATGCATTCATTATATCAGGCAGTGGTGCTGTTTCGCCCTTTTGTCCTCTCTGTACCCCCCTTTCTCTCTCCCTCTAAATCAGGGGTCTCCAATCTGGACAACTTTAAGACTTGTGGACTTCAACTTCCAGAATTCCTCAGCCAGCCACTATGGCTGGCTGAGGAATTCTGGAAGTTGAAGTCCACAAGTCTTAAAGTTGCCCAGTCTGGAGACCCCCACCCTAAATCCCGTAAGCCTTCCCAAGTCAATTGCGTTATCCCTTTGAAATAGTCCTCAGCAGTGATCCTCCAGGTCAGAATCACAGTTCTCATTCTCCTCTGGGCTTTCTAGATATGCTCCAGTTGATCTCCACCGAAGACAATGACTTCTCTGGTCTGATGGACACATCTTTCGGCTCTCAGCTTCCTCCTGATCTGAACCCCCATGGACCCAGCCTCTTCAGCAACTATTTGGGGGCAAAGGCCCCCTCTTCCACAAGCTTGTTCCACCTTCCACCCACATCTCCACCCAGCTTCCAGACACTGCCCACCGCTTGCCAGAACATGCCACCATCTCCGGTGGATGTCAAAGAGGAATCCTTGGCCTCAACGCTCAGCCCAACTCAAAGCCAGCTGCCCACCGGAAGGATACCGTCTCCAAATATTGTTCCAGCTGCCCAGCTGCCTTTCTCCACCCAGCCCTTGATGGATTTCCAGAACCAAAATAGTATTTCTGGTAAGGATGGGAAGAGAGCTTAATTTGCTATTGTGAGCCTTGTCTGGGCCTCCCAACGGACCTCCATGAAGTCAATCAGAATAGAGCTGGAGGGGACCTTGGAGGTCTTCTAGTCCAACCCCTTGCTCAAGCAGGAGACTCTATACCATTTCAGACAAGTGACTGTCCAGTCTCTTCATAAAAACCTCCAGTGATGCTCACCTAACAACTTCTGGAGGCAAGCCGTTCCACTGGGTTAATTGTTCTAACTGTTGGAAAGTTTCTCCTTAATTCCAGGTTGCTTTTCTCCTTGATTAGTTCCCATCCATTGTTTCTTGTCCTGCCTTTTGGAGCTTTGGAAAATAAGTTGACCACCTCTTCATTGTGGCAGCTTCTCAAATACTGGAATATAAAGTCATTGCCTTTCATCAAAGCTCCCCTGAGCAAATAGAGTGAAACTTTCCACTGTCTATTAACTTGACAGCACAGTGGTTCCTAAAGACATGACCACAAGGTCTGGCTGAAAAAGTTGCCCCCCCCCCAAGAAGAATGAGTTTCTGGAGTGGGTCTGAAAAATCACACCATCATGCTCAAAGTTTTCAGACCATGATAGGTTGTCCATCTTTAAGGAAAGTCTGTAGGCTCACAGGTGGGGCTTCCAAGGTCTCTAAGGACTGGAAAGATAGGTCCTGAGGGCTTTGCCTTAATGTCTGGAGAACCCTCCAGAACTGTTGGACTACACCTCCCATCATCTCATTTGCTTGTTGTGATCCAGCAGGGCTCTTGAGGGCACATCCAAGGTTAGCTCTACTTGTGTGTGCCAGGCTTCTGTGGGTGGGTTTGGCCCAGGGGTCTGCCCCGCTGCTGTAGAAGGCATCTCCAATCTTTTGGGGTTTCTTTCCTAGCTCCCCAGCCAGCAGGGACACCCCAGCAACCTCCGCTGGTGTCCCCCAAGCCCCAGCAGACGCAGCCTTTACCAAAGCCAACGTCATTCCAGAACATCGCCCCCCAACAGCTTCTGGCTGCCAGTAGTCCCCAGATGGTCCAGCAAGTGCCGGTGAGTAGGACTTAGGAGATGGGACCACCCTCTTCCCTGGTGCACATTCATGCTTGGTCCTAACCACGTTTTCTTCCCACAGGTCCTTCTGCAGCCCCACTTCATCAAGGCCGACTCCCTCCTTCTGACCACAGTCTCTGGAGCCAAGACCACCAGCTCAGTGGTCTCCTCAACATCCTTGCAGATGCCAGTAAGGTCCTATTTCTCTGAGTCTTGGTTCCTCTGCCTCTTTTGATCCATTTCTTCTTCTTTTTTAATTCTCAAATTTTGGGTTGAGAATTCTCTCCCCTTTGCACATCTGAGACATCTGCCAAAAACTTCGCCTGATTCCTTTATAGCAGCTTATTTTGGGGTCCTACAATAGCAATAGCACTTAGACTTGTATACTGCTTCACGGGGATTTACAGCCCTCTCGAAGTGGTTGCAGAGTCAGCCTTTTTGCCCCCAACAATCTGGGTCCTCATTTTACCCACCTTGAAAGGATGGAAGCCTGAGTCAACATTGAGCTGGTGAGGATCGAACTGCTGGCAGTTGGCACAATTAGTCTGCAATACTGCATTCTGTCCACTGTGCCACCAATAGAAGGTGGTGATATTGAGAATGTGCTGAAGTGTGATGGAGAAAAACAGAATTCTGTCTGCTGCTCCCACATTGACTTTTCCTTCACTTCCCCCAGGATAAGCTGTAGTTCATGAAAGCCAATGAATGAAATGAGTTACACATACATTGTGCTAATCATATGTGCTAGCAGAGTCCTCCTGAAATGTTCTTAGCTCTCTCCTCAGCCAGCTGAGACCACATCATGCTCAGCTTGACCTCTCCTGCCCCAGGACAGCCAATGTTTATGGTGAAGTCTTCAAGTTCTCTGCAGCTCCTCTCTTCCCCTTCCTTGCAGACCCTGATGAGTGGGGGCACCATCCTGGCGACAGTGCCACTGATGGTGGACACCGACAAGCTGCCCATCAACCGCCTGACCGCTGGGAAGCCTTTCATCAGCCAGAACAAGGGCGAGAAGCGCACCGCTCACAATGCTATTGAGAAACGCTATCGTTCCTCCATCAATGACAAGATAGCTGAGCTGAAGGCCCTGGTTGTGGGGACAGAAGCCAAGGTAGCTACCCCTGTTTCTGTGGGGTGGTGGATGTCCTGGGGGTGTAAAGCATTGAGTCCTTGCTTGGGAAACTCTCTCCTATCTTAACCGTCAGGGAGTTTTCACCTGTGGAAAGTTAGATGCCTCTTCCTTTGATATGGGAGGAAAGTCATGGTGGGTGCTTGGGTGTTTCTGGCTTAGGAAACCTGGTTTGACCTTGATCATGTCTGGGCCGCTCTGTTGGTTTCTTATTTTGGTTTGCTCTTCATTGTTAATGTGGGAACAGCAGAAAGCACATGGTTTTTTCTCCTTGGAATCTTGATGGTGACTTGAGTTGACGGATCTCAGCTAGATATGAGGCTGGGCCAGGGATATCCCAAGCAGCTTTGTTCATTTTAGGCAAATTCAGGTCATGTAGAGAGAAGGTGCTCTTGTCCTTGCCTTTGGCTGGACCCCCATAAACCCAGCCTCTTTCTCTTTGTCCCCATTGGCAGCTGAACAAGTCAGCCATCTTGCGCAAAGCCATTGACTACATCCGCTATCTGAAGCAGACCAACCAGAAGCTGAAGGGGGAGAACATGACCCTTAAAATGGCAGCACAGAACAACAGTGAGTTTCATGCATGTACACCCCCCCCCACAAACACACACAAACCAGGGGGCCCTTTTCTTCTTGTGGGTTTGAGACCAAGGAGATCAGCAGGGAGGGGTGTCAAGACCAGGCTGGCAGATTAATCTACAAGTTGCCTGGCTTCAAAGTCCCCCTTGCAGACCCTGGTGGAAAGCAGAAATCTTTCTTTTAACTTGGGGTGGATTTTCGCCACCTACCAAGAAGCCAATGTCAACATTGCCTAGTGATCAGCAGAAACAGCTGGATCCTGTTGGGAAAAACTGGTGGGTTTTTTGCCTAAATTCCTCTTCTCTCAGACACTTTTTCCTGTCAACTCCCTGCTAGTGAGGACAGACTTTGATCTGATTTCTGCTGAGACTGAATATATTTTCTTTGATTTTTGGAATAACCGTTGGCTGAACCCTCTTGCGGTTCTATTGGATGATTGCTGGCCTTGTAGGAATTCAACCTCTTCGGCCTTCCTCAAGAAAACCTAATTGATCAGAGAGTCTGGATATCCCATCTCGGTTCTACCCTTGCTCTGCTCTCTCCTTCTGCAGAGTCCCTGAAAGACCTGGTGGCCATGTCTGGTGGAAACGTGGAGGATCCAGCAGAAGGAATGAAGATGATGGACGCTTTGACGCCTCCACCCTCAGATGCCGGTTCCCCTTCGCACAGCAGCCCGCTCTCCTTCGGCGCCATCAGTGGAACCGACTCGGAGCCAGACAGCCCTTCGTGCGAGGAGGCCAAGGTGAGAACGGGAGCAAAGGCTCCAGGAGAACCTGGGCCATTGGGTCGGCCCAAAGACCAGGAGAAACCTCTGCTGATCTGAGGGATCAACAACCCCTAAAGAAATCCAAGGGGGCTGCTTTGTCTTTTTCCTCTAAACGACCCAAGGCTGGCCAGATTTTGGGCAGGATTTGTCTTGGAGTGGTCGTTGGACCCGCCCTCTCTTTTCAGAAACTTACCCAGTGGCTGTTCTTTGTAGGTGAAGCCCGAATATCCAGCCCCTCCACCGGGCAGCCTGGGAATGCTGGACAGGTCCCGCATGGCTCTCTGCGCCTTTGTCTTCCTCTGTCTCTCCTTCAACCCGCTTTCTTCCCTGCTTGGAGGAGTCGGCCTCGGAGGTTCTTCAGAGGCTTTCAACCATGATGGCTCCAAGCGCAGCATCCTGGCCGTGGGCGAGTCAGAAAGTGAGTAAAAGACACCCCCTGGGCTGAGGCTGCAGGACAGGGGCTACTGGGAAGGCTTCGTTTTTGTGTCTGACTATCTCTCTCTCTCTCTCTCTATCATCACCATCTATCATCTATCAATCTCAGTGTTTCTCAACCATGATAACTTTACGATGAGTAGAATTCAACTCCTAGAATTCTGGGAGTTGAAGCCCTCTTAAAGTTACCAAGGTTGAGAAAAACTTCTCTGTCTATCTGTCCATCCATCATCTATCTATCTATCTATCTATCTATCTATCTATCTATCTATCTATCTATCTATCTATCTATCTATCTATCTATCTATCTATCTATCATCTATCTATCTATCTATCTATCTATCTATCTATCTATCTATCTATCTATCTATCTATCTATCTATCTATCTATCTATCTATCTATCTATCTAATCTAATTATAATAAATAAATGCCACTTATATGCCACTCATCTTGCCTAAAGGCGACTCTAGGCTGCTCACAACCTATAAAAGGAACAATAAAAGTTATTTTTAAACTAACATTGATTTAAAAATATGCAAAGGTGAAAAGGAAAAGAGCAAGAGACACATGGGGAAGAGGTGTTGGGGGGGGGTTATCTACCTGTATACCAAAGGAAATTGTCTGCAACATGTAAAGTATTAGGAGCAGCGTGTAGAAAAAATGCTGATGGATTTTCACTGCTTTTCCAAACCCTCTCTGCGTTGGAGGGGCCGGGGCACACCTGCGCTTCTCGGGGTCTGAGAGATGCCCGCTCACTCCTTTGATTTGGGCTTTTGTGTCCAGATGCTGCTGTTCCCCAGTTCCAGTGGCTTTTCCCCACTTTGTTCTTCTGGATGATTAACCTGCTGATCGTTTGTGGTGCCTTCGTCCGGCTTTTCATTTACGGCGAGCCCATCACGCGACCCCACTCGGAGTCTTCGGTCATCTTCTGGAGACACCGCAAGCAGGCGGACCTTGACTTGGCTCGGGTACGTAACTCCAGGAAAGGGCTTTTTCCTTCCTCAGGGAAGAAAATACAGCATTGGGTTCAAAACCCGGCAGAGTTTCTAATGCCAACTCAACGCTTTGAATCAAGACAAGAAACGAACAGGAAGCCAGTGGAAATAAAGCAACACGGGAGGTTGATCTTCACAGGTTGAGGACGGTCTTGAGATAGCTGCCATCACTTAACACTTAATGCCTGTAGTATCCTCACACTACAGGCATTCCTTAGTTTACAATCACAGCTGGGACCAGAATTTCCATCACTAAGAAAGGCAGTTGTGAATTGCATCCAATTACGTATAAAATTCCAAGTCCTGTCTTCTGTCAGCTATAATGGTTAAAAGGATGGGAGTTGTAGTCCATGGGATTGGAAGGCAGTAGTAGATGGCTACAGTGGCCTCCAAGTCATCTTCTAGCAGCTAGAATGGTTAAAAGGATGGGATTTGTAGTCCAAGAGAATGGAAGAGAAATGACTAGACAGAACCATCAACGCCTGGGCGGAAAGATGCCTCCCCCCAATCCTCGTCCTTGGAGGGTTTGCATTGAGTCTAACTCCTCGTCTGCATTCCTTTATTATGAAGTCTCTTCTCCTGCTTTAGGGGGATTTTGCACAAGCATCCCAGAACTTGTGGACAGCCCTCAAAGCACTCAGACGCCCCCTCCCCACATGCAACCTGGATCTCACCTGCAGCCTCTTGTGGAACCTGATCCGGCACATCCTCCAGCGTCTCTGGGTAGGACGTTGGCTGGCTGGCCGAGCCGGGGGCTTCTTCCGAGATCAGGAGCTCAAGGCCGACGTGCGCAAGAGCGCCTGCGACGCGGCCCTGGTCTACCACCGGCTGCATCAGCTTCACATGACAGGTAAAGACTTCTGAAGACCCCTCGCTTTCCCCACTGGGCAGACACAATCAGCAACACCTTGGTGCCATCTGAGGGCTCTTCTCTTCTTCTTCTTCTTCTTCCCCCAGGAAAGCACGTTGCAGGCCACCTGTCTGCCATCAACATGGCGCTGAGCGCGGTCAACCTGGCCGAGTGTGCTGGGGATGCCATCTCGGTGGCCACGCTGGCTGAAGTCTACGTAGCTGCTGCCCTGCGCGTGAAGACCAGCCTCCACCACTGTTGCCACTTCCTAGCGGTTAGTGAGTCTCTCTGTGTGCAATGCCAGAAATTGTGGTTGCTCCATCACTGGAGGTTTTGAAGAAGAGATTGGGCAGCCATTTATCCAGAATGACATAGGGCACAGGTGTCCAACCTTGGCAACTGTAAGAGGTGTGGACTTCAAATCCCCAAATTCCCCAGCCAGCTAACACTCATTAGCGTGAGGACCTTTTTCAACATCCTTGTAACGTCGCTAAATGAAGGGTTGTAAGTTGTAAATTGAGGATTACCTGTCGCATGAGCCCCTGAAATTCCACCTCATTCCTCCCATCTCTTATAGCCCCCTTCCTTGCCATAAGGAAGGCTTGTAAATAGCCACTGCCCAGGTTAACTCACCGTGCCCCAGACTAACCCTGCCTTCTTGCCCGCCACAGCGGTTCTTCCTCAGCAGTGCCCGACAAGTGCTGCTATCCCACAATGGCACCGTCCCTCCTGCGCTCCAGTGGCTCTGCCACCCCGTGGGACACCGGTTCTTCGTGGATGGTGACTGGGCGGTGAAAAGCTCTCCACGGGAAAGTATCTACAGCTCCACCAGCCACCCAGGTAGAGTGGGCTACAAGGAGCAGGGAGATTGGGCAGCTGACCTGGCCCTGCAGATTTGAGAGGAGCCCAAAAGAGGCGGGCATCTGCTTTCAAATAGGCTGCCTAGTGTTTTTAACGGTTCTGTGCTTTTGTAAAAGGGAAATTTTATTTTTTATCAGTATATGGAATGCCTGCACTCGACAATTCTTGAAGAGTAGTCTAGAAATGTAGTCACAGTAACTGATAGCAACGGACACTACAAAGCTGAGTTGGAGAGTCATTTGTCTATTCTTACGGTGCCTCTCTCTTCAATTGCTGGATATGAGGACCCTCTGAGCTATTGGTCCTGTTTGCCAAGATGCTTAAGGGTGGGATGGGGCTTAGCATATTCTGCAAATTCCAGAATCCAGATCTTTTACCCAGCCTAAGGAGAGCTAGTTTTTTTCTTGGCTTGTTTGCTGTGGAGCTAACCCTCAACTAAGACCCCTGTTGGGCAAACTCATTGATTGATTGATTGATTGATTGACTGGTTGATTAATTAAGGCCCAACAGGCGAATGTTAACCTTGATCTGAGCCTTCAGTCTCTGTCTCTTGTGGTCCCTGAAGGGTCCATCTATTGCCCCTGTAATCACTGGAGAGGCGTGAATTGTTGGCACGAATTGGGTTGTTGCATTGCGTTAAAGGGGCTCCTGAGTTACTGATTGTGTCGGGAGAGATTCAGATGCCTGAGCTGAGCTGTCTGACAGGTCTCTTTCTCTCACCAGCAAATCCCCTGGCTCAGGTGACACAACTCTTCCGAGAACATCTGCTTGAGAAAGCTCTTTCTTGCGTCTCCAGGCTGGACAACCCAGCCCCTGCCAGTCACAGTGAGGGGTAAGGACCATACTTCTCCCAATCCTTGGGCTCCAGTTGAAGAATCTTTCTCTAGAGAAGGTTGGCCCTCCTGTCCCTCCGTCTTAGGTGCTTCTCCCAAACCAGCAATGATGGAGAGAGATTTTGAGGTTGAGCTGGTATCTGTAATGGTGTGTGCCATTAATTCAGCTCAATGGGCTGGAAGAGCAATGACTGTGTAGCCCACTTCATTCCTTCCTCCAACTCTTTCCATATCTCACCCAACCTTATGGTGGTTTTTGGAGAAGGAGATGCTGACCTGAAGGAAAGAGACTCATGGCAATTACCCAAGAGTAATTTCCAGCGTGGTTGACCTGAGCAGGAACATCCAAAGGATTATTACTGGCAGCAGAAGACTCTTTCCTCCCGGTCCTCAGAAGGTTCAAATGACTTCGCATTTCTGAGCTGGTAGCTGAAACTCACCCGACTTTTCTCTCATCTCGCTAAAGGGAATTTTCAGATGCTCTGGAGTACCTGCATTTCCTCAACAGCTGTGCAGATGCTGTCCCCAACCCAATGCCCTCCATCAGTACCAACATGGACTCAGCCACAGGTGAGCCTTCCCAAACCCGAGACTTCTCTGGCTGGAAGAGGGGGTTTGGAAAGCAATGCAGAGGTGGAGAAGCTAAAAGAAATGGAATTGGCAAGAGGGAGAATTGCCAAGGTAGACCCGGGCATCACGAGTGTGAAGGAGTTTGCAGCTATGGGTTACTGGGTTCCCCTCTCCCATCTCTAGGTACTGATCCTGTTTCTCACTGGTGGGCATCTGTGGTTGCCATGGCAATCCATGGACTGCAAGCGGACGAGGAGGCCATGGAACGCCTCTACCCTCTGGTGGAATTCATGCCCCGAGCTCTCCAGGGGTCTGAGTAAGTGCACTACGTGGGTGCAAACCGTTGAAGCACCCCCAGGGGCAGCTTCCCCAGGAAAGCTGAAGTGGGGAAGGAACAGACAGCTGGGACCGCTGTGCTCATGTATTAATAGAAGAAAGCCGAACATTTCTTCCCGCACTCCAGTTGGATCCACGTGACCTTGCTTAATTTCTCAGACTTTGCAGAATTATTCTTTGTGGGGTGACCAAAAGGGGAGCATAGCATATGACCTCCGTTCTTTTGGCTTCTGCAAAGTAGCACATTTTAGAGACCAGCACCATCTTAAGAGCTTGAAACCTGGATGTCAGAAATGCCCCCTGCACCCTTTGGGGGTTTCCAGGCCATTGTGGCCTGGCTCCCAAGATGGATGTTTTCACACCTGGGAGAGTTTGAAAATGGTATGCTCTTCTCCTTGCTGCAGGAACCCTCTTCCCCGCGCGGCCCTGCACACCTTCAAGGCAGCCCGGGTGCTGGGCAAAGAGGACAGCAGCCTGGGACAGTGCGACAAAGCTGGCGAATATTTGCGGGACAGCTTGGCAGGGAACGCGACTCCAAGCGCTATTGACAGAGTATGTTGCACGTGGGGTGTCCTGGTGTCGGTGGAATGGGTGGGCTCTCAAGCTCTGGAGGGTCTCTTGGAATTGCAGAGCTGGAGGGAGGAACTCCGAATGAGGCTGTTGGACAAAACCAAGGATGGAGTTCAACATGGTCAACGCAAACAGGGTGACTTCTGGGCCAATCCGTAATCACCCTCTAGGTCCACCTTCACAGAAAGTGGCGGATGGTCCTGTTCCAGCTGTTCACCAACCTCTGGCTCATCTTTGCCAAGAGCTCCCGGTGAATGGTGGTTAGGTTTCTCAGATGGCTGCAAATCTCAGCGCTCCAGACACCAAACCTCTCACTTAGGACTGGGCCTGCCTGCTATCAACATTCAGACACAACTCAGGGCTAAGTCTTCTCTTTCCTTCAGACCAGAAAGAAGCACAGATCCACAGAAGATTTGCTGACCACAATATTTAGCCATCAGTGTCTCAACGGAGATCTGTGCTCAGGACTTAAACTCTGTTTCTTGCCTCCCTCTGTGCCAAGTCAACGGATCCTGGGCAAGTGCCAGATCTGGGTTGACCCAACCGTTCTGTCGAGCCTGAGAAATGCAGGTTCCTGCCTCTCCAATACATTCCGTGCTTTCTGAGGCTGGAGCTTGGAATCAGGGGAGCACGTGGCTGTAGGAAGGGTGGGATAAAAGGTGGGAAGGGAAATGCAGAGTGGAGAGCCCCGTATCAGTCAGGAGATGGCGATGTGGAAGACACTGTGGCTGTGTCGGTGGTGCATTGTAGTTGCATTGCATGTGCAGGTGAAGATGTGCAATGCCCCTTCAGTGCAGCCCTGGGGCAGCACCCGTGCAGCGGAGGGGCCTGCTAAAAGAGGGCAGAAGTGGGACTTCTCTCGTTCCGAAGAGGGGGTGCAGAGACCGGTCTTTTCCCCTAGCCCACATGGTTTGCGGGAGCCACGTCTTCACACTCTTTCCACCCTCCAGCTACAACTCTCCTTTGTGTCTCTCTCCCCTGTCAGGCGGTGCAGTTCCTTTTGTGTGACCTGCTCCTGATCACTCGCACCAGGTTCTGGCAACAGCAGATGCAGGGGGGCCCGCCCCACAGAGCCCGCTACCAGGCGTCTGCCCTCGAGCTGCGTGGCTTTCAGCAGGATCTCAGCACTCTCCGCCGCTTGGCGCAAGCGGACCAGCCTGCAATGCACAGGGTGAATGGCGGCACGGGGTGTCCTTCCCTTAAACTAGAGAGAGAGAACTTGACCTCTGGACCACTGAAAAGTGCCCCGGGAGGATGGGGGAAGGTTGTAGAAGCTTTCTGGTGCTCATGTGATCAAATAGGGATCAGATTTCTGGGTTGGCAGGAGGGGGGAGGGCAAAGCCACACGGAAAGGCCCGGCTGAAGGAGCCTTCTTAGAAGGTTGCTCCATTGACGGCCTCCTTCTCTCCCAAATTGTGGCCCAGGTTCATCACTTCGGTTGAGTTGGCTTCTGAGGTCAGAACTGTCCTAAGGGTGTGTGTGGGGGGGAAAGATTTCTGGGGGAGGTGGAAATGCCATCACGAGAGTTAATTTTTCTCCCTCTTCCTCCAGGTCTTCCTCCATGAGGCAACTGCCCGACTGATGACCCGAGCCAGCCCCACTCGGACCCACCAGTTGCTTGACCGAAGCCTCCGCAGGAGAGGACCTTCTACAACCAAAGGAGGTGAGCCTCTGCAAGCTTCGGCAGGTCTTCCGATGGGGGTGGGCTTTTGAAAACGCAGCTGGGTCTTCAAGCCATTGGACCAGTACACATTTATGGGTGCCGCAGATGCACCGAGGCGATCCAAAATTACACACTGTGGTGTCCACCTGCCTCCCGTGATCATCTCTCTTTCTTCCCTGCCAGCTGGTGAACAAGAGAGCCGCCCCACTGCCCGGGAACAAGCAGAAGCCTTGCAGCTGGCCTGCTCCTACCTCCCTCCTGCGTTGCTTTTGGCACCAGGCCAAAGGGGGGGCATGCTGGCAGAGGCTGCCCGCTCCCTGGAGAAGCTGGGCGACAAATGGACCTTCCACGAGTGCCAGCAGATGATTGTCCGGCTCAGCAGTGGCTCCACCGTCACCTCCAGCTAGAGATTTGGAAGGTTCCTAGCAAGGAGGGTGGCAGCCCGGAGTGGCCCCACCAGTGTGGCTTGTGGCAGTGCTGGTGAAAGGGGCAGGGGGGGCCTGGCAGAGCCTGGCAGTGGTGACTCTCTTCCACCCTCCCTGCTGAGGCAGCTCTGCTTCCTCAAGGATGCTCAGCTAGCACTTTTCTTCTTGTGCGTCTGAACGGACCCCAACATATACGAGAAGGGACAAACCGTTCTGGCACAACTGGCTGGATCTGGCTGACTTCTGGCTCTTCCCGGGGGAAGGGTGTGTACACAACTCCCGCGAGTCTCTTGGATTTTAGACTCCCCACGATCAGGGTGCATTTGGTGGGCAGAGTGGCTTCTCTCCACCTTTCGGAGGCCAGCCAGGCCTCCATTTCTCACATCATCTATCCAGCAGATGATGACTTTGCCCTTACCTCTTTCGTGGCCAACTCCATTCCTCTCCAGCCACTCCCGCTGCTGCTTGACTACTTCTCCCTCTTTGCTGGCAATTTGTTATCCATCTCTTTTGAAGCTTATTGGCAGAGCCCAGCCTGGCGGGGTGTGTGTGTGTGTGTGTGTCCATCTGACCAGTTGTGAATTGCTTGGAGTTTGCTCAGTTGGCGGTTGGCTGGTTTCGATGTCTTAATGTGGGAGGGGGCGCCGTTTCCTTGAAATGACTTGTCCTTCAGATCACCCCATTGCTATTCCATGGGCAGCTGGTAGAACTGGCGAGAAGGATGACCCACAGAAGAGGATGGGGTCTCTTAGGGGGCTGTAGGAGTGTGCCAGGCTCCCTTGGCAGAACTGGAGTCTTGGAGAAGGAGGCCGAGGCTTATGAATAGCATTTCTCCCCACCCTTGAAGGCGTGAGAGTTAATTCACTTGTAGCTTCTAGTGGTCTTGTGTGGTGGCCTTGGATGACCTTCAGTCATGGTGGACCTACAACCCTTGAGGTCAAGTAAAACTCTCATCTCTTCACATATCAGCTGTTGCTGTTGGAAAGCAGTTGGATGAAAGAAGGACGATAGTTTCCTTTCTCTTAAGATGGACTCATGTGGAGAAGAAGTCAACTTGGGGGTTTTGAGAAAAAAATGGCAAAGGATATGTCATGAAAAGGCATAATAGGATTTTTTAAAAAAATGTTTCTAGAAGGAAAACAGAAGGGAGACAGTTTGATCTGAGAGATATCTCTGTGGTTCCACCCTTCGGGCTGTTGAGAGCAGCAGTTTTTCTTATTCCAACCTAGCCTTTTTCCCCCTTCCACCCTAGACTGTGGTTTGGGGGACCCACCATAGGGGTTGGTAGGAAACCACCCAGAGGGTCGGGGTTGGTGAAGAAGCTGGAGGGCTCCCATTGCTGCCCATAGCTGGTGGGAGGTGATGCACCTGCCTCGGTCTGCTCCCTTGCCAGCCTGCACCGCTGCTCAGCCATGATTCTTCCTTTTAAAAGTTATTTTCATAGTATCAGGGGAGGGTTTTTGTACAGATGATAAAATAAAACAGCTACTTATTTATATCTCCTTGTCTGGACATTACCTGGAGCAGGAACAAACGGGCAAAGGATGGTGGGAATGGGCTTGGCTAATCTCTCGGTTGATGAATTCTCACCAGCTGTGCAAAAGTTGTCCCTCTCTTGGACATGTTGATTGTTGAGGTCTTCAAGGGCTGTGAGATCCTTGGGGGGACATCCCTGGTTTGGCTCATCAGATTTCTGGTCTCCCAGTTGTCCCAGCCCGCTTGAGTTGGCCGAGTTCTTCTTTTGTCTGCTCTAAAATGTACCAATGAAGAGTTCCTCTGTGTTCTGAGTCATAGCTATGCACATGTGGGGCAGTGAAGTTGTGGGAAGGAGGTAGCTGCTCTCTTCCCACCCCAGTTGAAAGCTTTCTGGAGGCATCTTCCTCAGAACCATGACATTTGGGTCTGATTCAGTCCAGGAGGACTCAAGCCTTTGGGGATCCAGAAGGATGAAGCAACTCTCACATCTGAACTGGACTGGTGGGACAGATTCTTTTGGATATTTAATAATAATAATAATGATAAAGTTTCAAAGAATTGGTTTCAACATCCTACGAGACTCGGTGAAAAGATGGGTCAGATAGCACGCAGTGTGGCAGGTTTTCAGAGCTCATCGTTTTAACGTGTTGTGTGAAGCAGGCCATCTCATTAAATCATATGATCTTGAGTGTAGCATATTCTGTGAAGATAGCAATTGTATTTTATTAGTGTGAAAACATCCTGAGAGAGCTAGGATTTGTTATTGGCCAGCAAATATGTTGAACTGACCTACTGGAAAAACACGTCACCCTATTTCAACAGTAGGGTTGCCTCACAAAAGTCCATCAAGACGTTAAGTAGACCGTTCTGTTGAGCAATGACACTCATAAAAATGCCTTCAGACCGACTACACGGGTCACACATGGACTAATATGATGGTTGCATCCTTCAAGCCACAAGATGCTGGTGGAAATGGGTTGCTAATCATACCAGCTTCTGTGGTGCTTTCTAAAATACGTCTACATTTATCCACACAGATGACAAATGCACTGCACTGCAGAAACAGCGTCCACAAATATTAACAGGATTCATACAATATGCTCCTTAGCAAGGAGAAAAGGGGTAAAACATTTTGTGCCTCAGGGTGATGTGAAAACTCATAGAATCAAGATCACGCGAAGTACTAGTACCGTTTTATAAAACCCTAGTGAGGCCACACCTGGAATACTGCAGCCAATTCTGGTCACCATATCACAAAAAAGGTGTTGAGAGTTTGGAAAAAATTCAGAGAAGAGCAACTAAGATGATCAAAGGCCTGGAGGCTAAAACATACGAAGAATGGCTGCGGGACTTGGGTTTGGCTAGTCTAAAGAAAAGAAGAAATAGGGGAGACATGATAGCAGTGTTTCAGTATCTGAGGGGCTGCCACAAAGAAGAGGGGGCCAGGTTGTTCACCAGAGCACCAGAGGGCAGGACGAGAAACAATGGTTGGAAACTGATCGAGAGAAGCAACTTGGATTTAAGGAGAAACTTCCTGACAGTGAGGACAATCAACCAGTGGAACAGCCTGCCTCCAGAAATCGTGGGTCCTCCATCACTGGAGATCTTTAAGAAGAGACTAGACAATCACCTGTCTGAGATGGTGTAGTTCTCCTGGTTAAGCTGGGGCTGGACTAGAAGACCTCCAAGGTCCCTTCCAGCTTCTATTGTATTCTATTATTATCACAAACCCAACTCTATTGGAAAGGTTCACTAGTATCGCCTACATACCCGTCATATTTTGATGTTGAGGGGGTTTCGACTCTACTTCTATTGACAAAGAATTGTTGAGGAATCCTGCGTGGAGCTTCTGGGAATCTACACGTTATGGTGATCTATCGCCTCTGTTTTGACCTCATCTCCCCACCCCATCCCCAAGGAGATGGCTGAAAAATAGGTGATTAGGGAACTCGCCAAATGTCCAAAACAATTGCTGAATCTTTATTGATGTTCTGAATGCAATGACCTGATTTTTTTCTTTGTTTTTTTTAACTCTTAAGGAAAATAAACTTCTTTTAGAAACAGCTTGTTACACACAATCTTCAGTGTGAAGCAATATACTAAATAAGAACACTAGTTTTAACATTTACATCTTTCATATATATTATATATATGTATATGTATACATATATATACACTATAGAATGAGGCAATATATATAATACACACAAGTTTGCCATTTTACAGTCATTATGTACAAGATTCCATTCAAAGAGAGCTGGAATTGTGGGGACGAGGATGGGGGGGCTGGGGTGGGGGTGTCTTCCGCCTGCCGTCTGAAGGTGTGCTTCTGAAACGGGCCTTCCTCTGCCAGCAAACCTTGAGGGGCATACTGCGAGGATGGCGTAGCGGAGAGGACAGCGGGCGACGCGCACAGAGTACCGTGTACAGAAAGGTTTACAAGCAGAGGGCAGTGGGATTGTTGCTCTTTCACAGCGACAACAGAAAACCAAGCGGATGAGGAAGGGTGGGGAGAGGCCCCCATCAGATTTAATGCTGTAGAGGTGTGAGTGGCAGTGAGGAGCTCCCCCTCCTACTGGATTGTACAACACTGTCATGAAAGCTGGGCAAGATATATACAATTTATGCAACTCAGGTGTTGTTTGCTTGCTACCTTCCCCGGTTAACCATCAGAGTGAGTCCGATCTAGACCTTCTCCTTCAAAGTCTTCTAGAAACCACCAGGAGCAAGTCCCTTTCCACCCTGACCCAACATACAGCTCGGGGCTGCCCAAGATTGATTTCTCCATCCCATGTCTACACTGCCCACCTCACCTAAGTCATTACGGGTGCCTTACAAATAGTAAGGGTTGGCTTAATAGCCAACCAGTAAAATCTTCCAATCAAATTCATTTCAGGGACTCTTCAAGATAAGGTTCCCTACCTTTGAGGGGATCTTGATGGTCTTGGACGGTAAACCCTGGAGGATTCTGGATGCTCCCCCCAAGGCTCATAGTAACCAAGGGCATTGTTGGATTGGGACAAGCCCTGTGAAGTCCAGAAATGCATCAATTATAGGTGGATGTTGTCTTGTGGAAGTGCTCTTCCTGCCCCTGTTGGTTTTCAATGTCTGGGGTCAGCCCCAAAGACAGGCTCTGTCCTACCTAGTTCCTAGCAAGATGGGAGAAGCTATGTCTAGAGAAGCTTATGTTTCTGTTTTGCTTGGGACTCTGGCAGGGTTTGCGTAATGCCTCCAGCTAAACAAACCTGCTTCAAACTGCACAGATGCCAACAATGGACGTGGGCACATTATGGCTTCTGGTGTTGTTGGAATCCCAAAGAGACAGCCCCCATAACTGAAAATGGAGTTGTAATCCTGGTTTCCTCTCCTCCAAACGGCATTCCCTTCAGGTTTACACTGCACAGTAAGCCACAAAATGTGACAGGAGGCAAGATGGAAGCTGATGATTGTGGGTCAAGAGAGCTTCATCTTTGTGCCACCACAACTTCAACCAAATCCAGGAAGAGATGTCTAGGGTGGTTTGCCCAGGCTATTTAGGGATTCTGGGAGTTGTAGTCATATCATACTAGGAGAGGTCCATTGTACGAAAGCTTTGGTGGGATCTTACAACTCATGGAGGCAGTGAGAAGAGCAGATGAAGGTAAGAACATCTGTAGCCTACTAAAGTTCCTGATAGCCATAGGCATGTTAGAAATCAAGAAGCCAGGATTAAACAGACATCACGGTTGTTAAGCAAGCCTATTGTACCCAATGGGCATTTTTTGCCCAAAACTGGAAGTAAATGCTGGTTTCCAGAAATATTGTAAATCGTGGTCCCGTGACCATGGGACACTGCAAACAGCCATAAAGGTGGGCCAGTTGCCAAGTGCCCCAAGTGCAATCAGGTAACTGAGGAAGGGATGGACATCGGAACTTCAAAATCAGGTTGTAAGTAGCTCTGGGGACATCCATTGTAACTTTGAAGGGTCACTAAGTGACCAGCTTTATGTCGAGGAGTACCTGTAATGCACAATTGCTGTCAGAACAGATGAACTGGCTTCAGCGGCCATCAAGATGGATGGAATAGCAGAGCATCTTAATAAGTTCTGCTAAGCTCAAAAAAACCCAGTTTCCTTCCCCTGAAACTTCACGCACCATTCGGCCAGATGGGAATCAAGCACTTTGTTTCACTGCCCCCCCCCCAAAATCAAGATGGGGGACGAAATCACAGACTATTACTATCGGCAAGGTCCCATGAAAGATCTTCCTGCTTTTTGTCTCTTCTCAACAGTCTAGGGCAGTGTGTCTTAACCTTGGAACTTCTCGGCATGGGGACTTCAACTCCCAGAATTTCTCAGTGTTTCTCCACCTTGAGAACTTCATGACAGGTGGACTTCACAACTCCCAGAATTCCCCAGCGTTTCTCAACTGTGGGAACTTCACAACATGGGAACATTCTGCTCTCAGAATTCCTCAGTGTTTCTCAACTTCGAGAACTTCACAACATGGGAACATTCTGCTCTCAGAATTCCTCAGTGTTTCTCAACTTCGAGAACTTCACAACATGGGAACATTCTGCTCTCAGAATTCCTCAGTGTTTCTCAACTTCGAGAACTTCAAGACCGGTGAATTACAATTCCCAGAATTCCCCAGCCAAGAATTCTGGAAGTTTGTAGCCCACCTGTCTGGAAGTTCCCAAGATTGAGAAACGCTGATCTTGGGAGTTGCCGGCTTTCCTGGTTTGAATGTGGGGAGCGAGCCAGACCTGGAGGGGTGAGAAGAAAGAGGGCAAATGACATCTCAGGGCCGGGCTAGGAGCTGGAGGGAAACAAGGACGAAAGCAAAACAAAAATGCGCAAACGAACTCAAGTGATGCAGTCTTGTTTGTCCCCAAAAGGTTTGGGGTGCTTCTTTGTACACGCGGATCACATCTATATACAGAAAACACACATACACACGCACACACGCACACACACCATGAGGTTTGCTGAAGGCAAAAAGTTGATCAGATCAGAAGAAAGAGAAGGTGGACCTGGAGACCTCCTGGAGTCCAGCAGTTCTGAGCCAAGAGAAAAAGAAGGGAGCCGAGGACTTCTGTACGCTTTTCTCCTGGCGACGACCCATCTGGGGGCCGAGTCCGTCCTCTTTGCTGGAGAGAAAGAGACTCGAGCAAATGTTCTTGGGACGTGCTGTGCTGACCACCACGTGCCTGCCGGTCAGCTCCGGCCATCCGATGTCCCTTCCAAAGTCCTCAAGACTCTCTTCCAGAAGAGCTGGGTGGACAAGTTGAGTCAGTGGCCAAGCCTAGGTAGATGCCAGCTGGATCAGTCTTGGGTACAGCTCCTGGGTGAAGAGAAGAGGAGGACTACAAAACCCAAACTGGAGTTTGTCTTCTCTCCTGAACCGGTTCAGGAAACCCCTCCAAAGAGGAATGGAGTAACCAGGAGGAAAAAAATGGGATTTTCGTGGTGGTTCCCGCACCAATCTGGAATGGAAGAAGTCCAGAGGGGAAGAAGGGAGACGCCGCACCGCCCCGGTCTGCTTCCTGGTGGGTGGGAGAGGAAGGTTCCCAGGAGCTGGGCAGCAGGGTCGTCGGGGGTCTTGTGCCCTTTGGGGTCAGCTTGCAAGGAAGTTGCCAAGGCCTGAGCGAAGAGGAGGCGAGGCTGGCAAGGCCAGGTCCATTCACAGTAGAAGTACTATTGCAAAGGGGAGGGGCAGGGGGGAGGACAGGGCCCGGGAGGGTGGGCACTGGGCTCCTCCCTGGACCCTTCCTTCCAGAGTTCCTCTTGGTTGCAGCTACTGCAAAGGGGCGTGCCGAGGCAGAGCCCCCCCCTCGCTGGGTAGGGACTCCGGCGGCAGCAGGTGGGTCCATTATAGCAGCTGCATCTGCAGGAAAAGGGGAACAAAAAGAAGAAAAAGAAAGAATGAAAAGATGCACCCCGAAAGTTTATTTGGACTATTTTTCCCTTGGCTGTTCCTCTGGAGCCCTGTGGACACAGCTAAGTCCCCCTCCAAGGAGAAACTGAACAGCCCCCTCCTCAACATTTAGCCACCTCTAGCTGACCATGGAGGGCATCTGTGCTCGACCCACCCTGGCTTGGGAGGGAGTTTCCGTTAGAAAAAGACTCTTGTTTCCTTTATCGGGATAAATTCACGTTGGCTGTGAATTCCTCCCCATGAATTCACCTAAGGCTGGCCCTTGTCCCTGCGTCAAAACACAAACACGCTTTTCACAAGCTGCTTCCCTCCTCTGCCTTTCTTTCTTTCTTTCTTTCTTTCTTTCTTTCTTTCTTTCTTTCTTTCTTTCTTTCTTTCTTTCTTTCTTTCTTTCTTTCTTTTTCTTTCTTTCTTTCTTTTTCTTTCTTTCTCTCTCTCTCTCTCTCTCTCTCTTTTCTTTTCTTTTCTTTCATCTGTCTGTTCTCTTTTCTTCTTCTTTTTTTCCCAAATGAGTCAAGGCTGGCGGTGGATGCGACACAAGAGGGCAGCAGAAAAACCCCTTTCTAGGCTGGCCGATTGGCTCACAGGGAGACCCATTCAGGAGAGCCAAGGGAAGTTCCCACCACCAGGATACCCCCTGGCCCTCCCCTCCCCCCTTTGGGCCTCAGATAAAAGGAGACCCTGGGGGGGGGACTACTCCATTCCCCCCCCCCCTTCTCCTCTCTTGGGATTTTTTGCCTTCTCACAGGCTGCCTGGGTTTGCAGCCTGCGAGATGCTAAGGTGGAAGACAGAGCAGGAATTTCTTCTTTTCCTCTTTTCTGGGGCAGAGAAATAAAAATAGACACCCCGGCCAGGAAGGTGATGTTGTCTGACGTCTGAAAAGCCTGGAACACACAAGACATCCTGCGAGACCTGGAAGCTACATCTGAGAATTGTCTGGTCACCCCTCGATAAACACACAAGGGATGCATGTTTTCAAGCACAGGCTTAAAAACCAGAGCTTTGGGGGGAGGGGTGAAAGGCCCTTAGAGACAAAGCTATGAGGGTCTTCCTGATAAATAGGTCAAGGGAGAAGGACTGGGGAAACCCCCCCCCCACTTCTCTCTTCCCCCGCAGCCCAAGAACAAGACAGTTCTGTCTCCCTGGGGTCTGAGCTGATTTCCTGCAGAGGAGGAACCAGGTCAAGGCGGCGTGGCGTCTGGAGCAGAGAGGCAGGCTCTCCAACAGACCAAGACGGCCTGATCCAAACATCTGAGATGCAGACTTAGGAACCTGGATGTCGTGTGGATTGGCGCACAACCCTCAGTGAGAGTGAAGCAGGAGACGGGGGGGGGGGGGATATTTTGAAGGAGAGCTCCTCTGAGTCTCATCAACCTTCCCGTCCACAGAAATCCTCCCTTGTCTCCTACGCAGACAGCCCTCAACTGACAGCCATCCGTTTAGCGAAGTTGTACCGGCTTTGGAAAAAGGGACCCGCACTCAGTCCTTGTGCATGATCGTGGGGATGCGGCAAAATAATCTTTCTGGAGAAGTAATTTCTTTGTCCTGCTGCGGCTCTCCAGGGGTCTCCAGATTTTTGCAGCCCAGAGGCTTTCCCACATGCTTGGGGAGGGAAGAGAGATAGAGAAGGCGAGGGAAACCTGCCAGCTGAGCTTGGAATGACTTGCTGGCCTCTGAGGCTCAGTCTTGGCCACGATCAAACCGAGCAGGAGGCCTGGTGAGGGGCAAGGAGGCCTTTTGAAGCTGGCTGGCAGTAGCTGCTGCTGCTGCCCTCTTTGGCCAGCCGAAGACCCTTCCTCTGTCTCCAATTAACGGAATAACAAAGTTGGAAGGGACCTTGGAGGTCTTCTAGTCCACCCACTGCTCAAGCAGGAGACCCTAGACCATTTCAGACAAATGATTGTCCAATCTCTTCTTTAAAAATTTTCTTAAACAATTTTCTCTCTCTTTCTTTGAAACTTTGATGTATCTGCCCCCAGATCCATCTTTATCTCTCTCTCCCTCCCTCTCATGGCTCCTCGGCTGGTCCGGTTGCAATGATGGGCAGGAAGAGGAAATGCTCGCTGGCCTGACTCAATTATATCCCAAGGTCTGGCCAGCGAATCTTCAGCAAGACCAGACGAGGCTTTTCGAGGACCGTCTCCTGGGTCTTTAATGGGGGGGAGGGAGAAAAAGAAGGGGGCAGGGCAGAAGGAATGCCGCCTCCTGCCTCTCTTCCATCCTCATTTCCCAGGACACCGGAAGCGAGAGGATGGGGGATCTGGGAAGGAACAGGAGCTGTTGCTGAGAAGCACAGCCATTGGGGGTGAGCAGAGAAACATGGGGGAGGGGGCCTGGAGTGCTCCCCAAAACCTCTTGTTGGTTTGATCATGGCTAAGACTGAGTCTCAGCAGCCAGCAAGTGCAGAGGAGAAGCCTCCAAATGGGTGGCTATGTACATTTGCTTAATAAGTAATAAATAAATCAATAAACATCAGCTGCATCACTTGTTGGACCCTCCTTGCAGACCTTCTGACTGCAGGCAAGGTGGAAGGGCAGAGACCTGACTCAAGAAAGAGCAAAGGGGCCGGGAGAGCAGAGGGTCCAGATCCCCTCCTTGGCTCCTAAGGATCGGTGCACCTACCTTGTGTTTAGGGCAGTTGAGCAAGAAGGTCTCTTCAGCTAACAAACAACCTGCAGAAGAGAGCAGAAAAATGGCAATGAAAGTCCTGTGTCACACATAAAGTAGAATATTTGTAGAATATCTGTGGCTCAGGGCTGAAATGAGGAGTCCTGGGTGCTCTCTGAGCTTGGCTGTTTTCTTGCAGACATTTCACGACCCAACTAGGTAACATCATCAGTGCTAGGAGGGAGCAGGGACGACACTCTAGCACTGATGACAATACCCAGATGAGTCATGAAATGTCTGCAAGAAAGCAGACAAACTCAGAGAGCACCCAGGACGCCTCAGAGTCCTGTGTCCCTGATAACTGGCTATTCCTTTTTTCTTTCCTACATTCAGGAAATATCCTTTTCCTTTCCTTTCTCTTTCTACCTGAATCTCGGCCAGATTTCTCCTCTTTTATCTCCCCCACATCTCCAAGTTCTCTTGGCTGCCTTCCTAACAAGGAAATGGGCGGTTAACTCTTTGCTCGTTTCAGCAGTAGGCGAGAGAGAGCCGTCTACCATTTCAACACATCATCTATTGAATAATTTCCCCTTTGGGCTGCCTTGGAAATTACAGTTTGACAGCCACCTTTGGAGGACTCCCCGGCTGCCTTTCCAAAGTCTCCTGCAGCCCTGAGACTCCAGGCTGGGCCCCTCTGCTGCAGGAACACCACCGTTGTGCAAATAAATAATTGCAAGCAAAAAATGAAAAGACGGGGAAAAGGTTAAGCTTGTGGCAAAGGGTCTGTATTGCTCCTGCATTTTAAAATAACAAAAGGAATGTTCTTAGCAGCAGCCACCAGAAAAGGAAGGAGGAGCCCCTATTGCTTGTCTTTTTCCAATTTCCTTCTTCTTTGCCCTCTCTCTCCCTCCCTCCCTTCCCGGATTTCAAATAACTGGCTTCAAAATGTGGTGTTCTCAGTTCCTGTAGAGGAATGGAGAGATAACCTTGACGAACGAACGAACCTCTGCAGGAGCCGTTAAGGGAACATAAACAGCTCAGTCCGAGGAGGGAGGGAGGGAGGGAGGGAGCAGGAGAAAGAAACTCAGAATAATTGCACCTTGATTCTCTTTGGTGTAAGGGGGATCAAAGGCAAAATCTGGCAGCCGTTCAAGATGCTGAAAATAGCATTTCTGGAAGACAGGTAGTGTCTGTTTCTTTTCTCTCCTGGTCTACCTTGAAGGCAGGGCTGGTATAAATAATAATAATAATAATAATCAAGTTGCTAGCTGCCCTATCTGTCTACGGAAATTTTTAATCGTCCAGGTCATGGTTGTCCCAAAGGTGTTTTTGTTTTTTTTTCCAAAAGGTAACTGGACTTCCTTGTTTTTTTTCTTGAAAACATTTTGCTTCACATCCAAGAAGCTTCTTCAGTTCTGAGCTGAAAAAACTGAGGAAGAACCGAGGAAGCTTCTTGGCTGAGAAGCGAAAGGTTCTTAAGAAAAAAACTAAGAAAGTCCAGCTGCCTTTTGGAAAAGAACTTTTGGGATAACTGCCTTAGCACGATCGAAACTCATTTGCTGCTTAGGTGCATCGCACACCCGGCACACATAAAAAAAACAGGTGGGAGTTTGATGGAGCTGACACGTCCACCATCTCCATTTTGTTGGACACACCCTAAAGACAACCCTGCTTGAAGGGCTGAGAGTTCCCGAATTATTCACAGTTATTTACTTACTGCTCCCGCCTGTGAGATGCTTACCTGCGTCAATGGCACATGTGTAGTGAAATATCTGGGTGCACCCCTGGTGACAGCAGCCAACGGTTGCTCCGACTCGCTGACAGCCGGAACACCTCTACAGTCGCCAGGGAGGGGAAGAAAACAGAAATTCCATGAGCTCTAGTGACATGGATCTTGGCTCTGCCCAAAGTTGCTTTTTGAGAAGAACCTCCACTCCACCCAGAGTGAATGTGGGGCAGAGGTGATCTACCTGAAGGCTCAAAGTTCTTGGCGTTTATCTGGACTAGTTGGAATTCATGATTGTTGTCCTTCTGTGGTGCCAGAAAACATAAATTACTGTATCTTCCCAGGATAATTGAACCCCCATTTTCACTTCACTGGATTCCATTTTCCTGGCCAAACCATCTAATGAAGAGGGTCAGTATTGTCAGATTTGCCAAGGAATTCTACCACAGCCCACTTTCGTAAAACATAGCCCTAATGGTCACTCTTGGGCATGCACAGCTCATTTTTTTTTACACATCTGAGAAAGTTTTCTGACTCGGGAACTCACTGGACCTGGCGAGAAACATCAGCATTATTATGCCTGAGCAATTTGGTTTTCTTATAGTTCCCTTGTACACCCAAGTGGTAAACCAGTTGGGGAATATGTCCTATGGTGGAATGAGACTCTGAATTTCCTAAGAGACCTTCTATGGCATAAAATCTGTCTCTGTTCAGGGAACCAAATGAAAACCTGCCAGGTTGATAGCTGTCCATATTCTGCTTGAAGCACCCTCAATGAAGTGAAGCCCAACACCTTTGGCTGGAGTTCTGCTATTCAACTGTGCTCACTAATAGTAACTTATTTTCAACACAGAACCACAACCTGGTCTTTTGTACTGCAGACACTTCAAAATAATGACATTAAGACTTTGGAAAGGTGAAGACCAGTTTTGTATGAGTTTGCCAGCACTCATTGTTGCTGTTTGCCAAGGTTTCAGACAGGCACCCAAGATGGACTTTGGGAGGTGCTCAGATCCTGACTCTTTGCCAGAGTCAACAGGAAGGGTGGACATCTTCTGGTGGAAGATCTGTCAAGGGTGGCCTTGGCCATTTGGCAGATCTTCCTCCATCAGATGCCCTCAAAGTCTGCCTCAGAGGTCCCTGATGAGGTGAGTCCTCTGCCAGGTTGCTCACAAGAAAGACCTGAGATTTAGGTCCCTGAGTTTGGGCCCTAACACCCAGGTGAGTCCCAACACTGATCACCTTCAGCCAAATTTCAAGATTCGCATCTTTCTTCCTCTCTTGCAGAGTGGTGGGACCTTTTCCAAGCTCCCCTCGGCCGAATGAGGGGCCAATTTCCAGACCATCTATGTGAAGTAGAAGCTGTCACACTCTTGTCATGTCTTTCCTAATTTCATGAGGACAACCTGGCTTGCACAGACTCCTTCTCAACTACAAGACTCTGCAGAACTTTTTTTTTGAAGGATATTCTGGAAATGGGTGAAAGGATGGCGGGTTAAAAAGAAATGTGCCCCAGATGAAGAAGGGGCTGCAAAATATTTACTTTGGGGAGATGCTCTCGACAAAAAAGAAACCAGCCAAGTGAAGTCATGAGGGAGAAGAAGACCTACCACCTTGGACGGCAGCTGAGAGAGTCAGAAGGCAAGTAAGAGAGACCAAAACATCATGTACTTTCTTTAGAAGATCCTGGGTTATTTCCCAAGAGGCACACCTCTGCTATGACATGCCCTCTGTGGTGCTTCTTACATTTCCCAGCAATTCCTTGCAATACCATTACAGTTTGAGATCCTCAAATTCCTTGTCTTGCCTACTTAGTAGGATCAGCTGGAAAAATGTGGATATTTTATAGAGAACACATAATGGGCAGATCATTCTCACAGTTACACTTTGGGGGATGCATAATCAGATCTGCAGAATGTTGCAGTAGCTGCCACCAACCCTTGCTGAAAGGAACCTCCATGAACAGGCATAATATACCACAGCATGATCAATGACAAGGACCGACAGCCTTCCTGCTCCACTGATGGGCATGTAAGAGACACCAACCAGAAATGTCATTCTATCCACCATCTGAAAACCTCCAGGAAGCCATCAGCAACTCAAGAGAGGCAGAGATTGTTTTTCTGAAGGGTGCCACCCTCCGTCCACACATATCCATGGAGTTACTTTGAGAGGCATTTCTTCCTGGGACCCCTCTTTGGCCAAACAAAATTGTGTAGGAAGCCAGAAGGCCCATGTCTCCTTGTGTAATTACACTCTCTGTAAGAATGGAAGAAAGGTCCTATTATATCCAAGTCTTGAGTTTCACGGGTCCTTGGTGCTTTCTGAGTTTGATTGTTTTCTTGCAAATGTTTCATTATCCAAACTAGGTAATATCATTAGTGCTAGTCAGTGCTATGATGTTACCTGGTTTGGGTAATAAAAGATCTACAAGAAAACAACCAAGCTCAGAGAACGCCAAGGACCTTACAGTCCTCCTCCTCCTCCTCCTCCTCCTCCTCCCTGCAAACCCCACTCGCTTCTAGCATTGATGACATTACCTAGTTGGGCCGTGAAACATCTGCAAGAAAACAACCAAGTTCAGAGAGCACCCAAGGAACCCTCATTAACACCCTGAGCTACAAAAATTCTCCTTTATTAGTCTTGAGTTGGTCTGAAGTTTGCAAACTCAGGACTTGGATACAGTTGTGTTCTTCTTACATTCTTACGGGGAGTGTCTGTTTTCCCAAGCAAGAAGATAAAACTGATAGAATATCAACTGAAAAATTAAGTAGAGAAACCCTAAACCTTCTAGAGTTGATCCAACCAGAAGCAACCAGGTGGGAGCATTAGGATCAGACAGACTTGGCTGCATCCCTTGGCTCTTCTCCAAAGCCTGCTGCAAATACAGATCTGAGTATCCTCTAACTTTGGCTACCCCACTGCCTTCCTTCCCTCCCTCCCACCGCAGCCTGCCGCCTCTTGCTGTGCAGCTTCCTTGTCTCTGATCAGCACTAGGTGAGCCTGTCATTGTTTCTGTCCCCAGGGACACCACAATCACTCCCAGGGTGTTCCTCTTACCACATCCACGGCCATCTTTATTGCCTCCTGCAGTCCATAGAGTTTCCCTGCCACCAGGTACACCCCAGCTGTCCATATAGCACAGGCTTCGTGAACCCAGTGCTCCTGCGTCTCTCCAGCAGGGTCTGGCAGTGGCGAATCAGCTTTGCCGCATTCATGCCTCCGAAGCTTCTCAACCGCTGCTACTGTCACCCCTGCCGTAGCCTCCTCTCCCTCTGTCCTCTCATCGCAACAGTAACAGCTTTGCAGTTTCCTAAACAGCCCCCTTGAACTCGAACGGAGAGCACTCTGTCTTGCTGAGTCAGCGCCATTGTCCAACCTTGGTGGCTTTCCCCCCAGAGAACTGGTTGCGCAATTATTATCTGTTGCTTTGAGCAGTCTCTCTGCCAACGAGGACGGGGGAGGTCCTTCTCCCAGTCCCTCCACTTTGACCTTCTCTTTCAGCCTCGATTTTTTCTTCGGCAGGCAGTCCTCGGGGTAGTATGGCCCGCAGAGGTCCCCCTGGTCTTTGTAATTGGCCGGTTGGCGGCACAAGCAGCAGACCAAGCAGGCAGTATTGAGGGCCTTGGAGACCACCGGCCCGAGGTGCATCATGGACGACAGAGGTAGGATGGCTGGAGGCCGCAGACAAGTGGTCCCAAAAAGCCCAGCTTGGGCAGACAAAGAAGAAAACAAAGAAGTGTGCTGCTGCTGCTGCTCATTGTGGAGTTTTGCCTCTTCAGCTGGGCAGTTGACGACCGTGCAGGTGGTGATGTATTCATCCCACTTCTCCATCCGGATGTATGGTGAGAAGGGTGGTGCCCGGCTGTCCGCCCTCAGCCGCTTACAGGAGACGTACTTGAGCCGGATCTCGGGCTCCGTGGGGCTCAGCAGAGGTGCCTGCTGCTGGTGCCGTCGCCTGGTCTTGTTTTTGCACCGCGAGGGTACACTTTGGACCTTCCGGCGCTTGTGGTGCTTCCTTTGTCTCTTGGTGTAGCCGTTATAGTTGGCATGGTGGGCTCGCTGCTTCTGGGCCCGCGTCTGGGCCTGGGGGGACCTCCCTTCCACACTCTCGGTGCTCCCCAAGCCTTTGTCTTCGCCTTTGGGCTTTTTCCCTTCCCTTTGTCCCTCATCGCCTTTCCCAGCCGCCGTGGCCACCGCCACCACCCCAGGTTTCTCTTGGGTTGCAAGGAACAAAGCCGGGCTCAGGTGAGGACACTTCTCCAAGCTATTTTTGGCCACGTGGAAGGAGGCAGCTTTCCCCTTTCTGTTCCTCTTCTTAGGCAGCAGGCAGACGGTGCTTGCAGCCATGCTGTCGCCGCTGAGCTGCAACGTCTCGGGAGATGAATAGGCCTCACCCTTGAAGCAGTTGGAGGACAGTTTCTTACTGTTCATTAGTTTTCCTCTGAAGGATCTGTTGTTCGGGTTTCTGCATAATTGCTCGGCTGCTGGAGCGGCGGGAGCCTTTTGTGATAAAGCCTGGTTTAATGGCCGAGCTTCCCCCATGGCTGGGGTTCCACTGGTATTCTTTGAGGCTTGTTCCCGCTCTGGAAGGGAAGGGCTGAGAGGATTGTTGTGGGCGGCGGTAGCAGCAGTGACCGCGGGAACCACGGTGGGGATGGCAGTGGCCACCGTTCTGCAGGCAAACTTTTTCAGGTTGGGAGAGGTGATCTTCTGCACAATCGCTTCCAGCTTCAAGCCCCGTCCTTTCCTCGGGGGCAGAACTTTGGTCTTCATCACGCCCTGGAAGGAAGCCCGGGAGGTGATTTTGATGCAGACCCCTGGGTTTTCTTTTGCCTGGGGGGACTTGAGCATCACTTCACAGGAGTTCTTGGGAGATGGTTTCACACTGGTTCGCCTGGAGGACGGCATCCTCTTAAAAAGGCCAGAAGACACGTCTGGCTTCTCTTCCTTCCCACCGCTGCTGCTGTGATTGTTGCTTCGTAGGATCAGGTTCCGTTTCTTAGCAGGAATCGGGGGCAGGAAAACAGACTTTCTTTTCAGGGCGTGGAGTGGCCTCTCAGATATCTTGCCGACCATTTCTGGCCTGGCTTTCATTTGTTTGCCCAGCTTGCTCTCCTTCTCAGAACTGATCTTGAAGGACCCCGGCAAGTGGTTGTTGGGGAACACCTTCCTGGGCAGTTTGGCATTTTTGAAGTCTACTTCCACCATGGTTTTCTCCCTCCTTCGCTTGGTGTAGAAGACCTCCTGAGTCCGGGTCCTGGAACGGAGAATCATGGATTGTTGATCTTTCATTTCGGTTTCTACCATGTCGGCTTCTTTGGCCTTGGTAACAACAGAGTCTTCATTCTGGGTCAAGTTGGAGATCAGGGGAGGAAATGGATTGCAGGACTTTGGCGATGTCTTCCCATTGGCCTTCCTAGCTTTGAAGGCCACTCTCTCTTTCAAAACACATATTGACTTCTTGCCCCCCAACTTCTCATGAGGAGTTGAAGCTTTAGCACCTTCTAGAGGGTCTGGCATTCGTGGTTCAGTCATTGCAGTAAAGGAACGGGTACACATCCTGGCCGGCAAGCCTTCTGTGGGGAACCTGGGAGTCTGTCCATGGGTGTTCTTACTGGGCATTTCAATCAGACTGTTGGAAGCTGGGCATGTATTGGCCACCAGGCCAGCTGCTTGAATGCCTGAACATGGATTTGACATGGACTGAATAGGCTCTTCTCCACCTGACAGTCTACACTGCAGCTTTTTATTCCGAAGACTTTTACCTCTGGAGGTGGGTTCTGATGTTATGGTCAGCTTATCTGGTAGGACTTGTTTCTTCAACAGCAAGGTAGTTGACATCTCAGTCTTATCTTGAGGGGCATTTTCACCAGCTGCTGACTCTTCCTTGGGCTTCAAGGGGTGCAGAGAAGTTTCAAACCAGCTTTTCACTTTCGTGTCTGTGCCAACTGCTGGTCCTAAAAGGAGAACAGATGGATCGGACAAGTGAGAAGGAGGAGCAGTGTTCTCTTTCTCAACCGTGTTGGTGGCTTCTTCTGCCGATCCTGGAGTGTCTTGGAGAGAAAGAACTCGGGCATTTCCTGCAGGCTTAGGAGTGAAGGCATCGTAAGTCAAAGTCTTTTGCTCAGAGCCAGCTAATTCACACAAAGAGGAATACTCTTCAGGTTCCAAATCAGATTCTTTCAGGTCTGGAGAAGACATCATGGGGAGTTCGCTGAAGTCTTCTCCTGAACAGGAGTTCCTGGCAGTGTCCTCCAGCCATCGTTCACTCTCTGTCCTTGTGGCCTCATCGTAATTTAAGCCATCCCCTTTGCTGGCCTGCTGCTGTTGACTGAATCCACCTTCAGCTGAGCCCTCAGGGCCACAGAGACTCAAGCAGGAGGCATTTTTTTTCTCCTCAGAAGGTTCGCTCAGTTTGCCAGAGAATAAGCTCTTGGGAAGGTCTGAAGATTGGAGGCTCGACCCGAGCTCTTTCCAGGTGTCGCTGAGGTTCTCATCTGGCCACTCAAAGTTCTCCATGGCATTTTCAGAACTCACTGAATTGGCAGGGGCATTGGAATAGCAGCTGAAGCTTCCGGGGGTCTCAGAACTGGATGTGGCCACCGAGATGTTTGGCTTGGCACTGTAGCCCACAGAGCTGGTGGTTTTTAGGGAATTCTTCGTCTCGGTTGTGGTGAAGGAAACCTGGGAGGTGTCATAAACCTCCTCAGTGAAATTCTTCCCATTATTACGTCCCAGTCCTTTGTCTATCTTCAAGGGTTCAGCAAGAGCGTTGGAGTCCCCCTGGTTGGACCAGGGACTTTTGACCACAGAATCAAGGCAAGTCCTGTGATTCTCTAAGTGGAAGGGAGATTTGTCTGGGTCTTTGTTTGGAGCAGGAGAATTGGCCCAGCCTTTGTCTGCTTTCTCGTTGATAGCATCCTGCAGACCAATAATTTCAGATGCCAGCTCCTCTTGAGAAAGGGCGCTGAGGAGCAGCCGGGGGCAATCTCTTTCACCGGCAACAAACTTTGTAAAGCTCTCCAATGGCAGGCTGGCGTGAATGCTTTGGAAGGAATCGTCGGACTTGGTCGACATGTCATCTGGAGAAGTCACTGAGCAGGTGGACACGGATTCAGGCTTGGGTTTGGAATTGCTATTGACCCGAGCTGGGCTACGGCTTTGACTGCAGTACAGGAAGCCCCTCTCCAGCTGGTCTTCGGAGCCACTCAGGTAATCGGTGTCTTGGGTTTCAGCATGGACTGACTGGGGGGTGCTGAGTGGGTCCGAGTGTGGAGTCCCCGCTTGCTCTGCAGAATAATTGTTACCCTCAGGGCTGCAGTGCTGTCCCTTGAGTTGCTCTGGAGTCCTCGGTGAATTTTTGATCCCCTTCTTCTGCGGCATCCCCGTGGACTTGGAAAGGAGAAGCTGCTGGACAGTGTTGGAGATGTTTTCCACTTGAGAGGTAAGGGCTGTGAGGCTTTGAAGACTCAGATCCGATAAGAGGTTCTCGGGGATCTTCTCCTTTGACAAGTTCTTGCAGTTGGCAGGTGGCTGGGCGTCGGAGCTTGCCCCATCGGTCGGCGACGGGTTCAGCAAAGGCATGAAGTGGCTATGGTCAGCGAGGCTGGCTGGAAATGTCCCAGCAGTCAACGACTGCTGGCTATATTGGAAGTTCTCTAAGTTAGGCATCAAGGGAGAAGGCGTTGAACTGTAGGACGGGGATCTCCCAACAGAACGAGCTGGAGAGTGACTTGAGCTAGGGCTAAACGTTTGGTAATACTGGTCCGGTGTCCTCACCGGAGCATCAGCTTGGCAGTAACTCTGTCCTGGCTGGTTATAATGTTGGTATTTTGCTAGGTTTTGATAGTGCAAGGCCTCCTGAGCATGGTGTCGACCTTGCAGAGAGGGCGGAGGTGGAGGTGGTGGCGGCGGCGGTGGTGGCTGTTGCGGCTGTTGCTCGTAGCTGATTCGGTTGGGCTGATAGCTGTGTAAACCCTGGACCCGTTGTGCAGCGGGCAAGTTAGCGGCACTGCCCAGACCCCTTTCATGCGTGGGTGGGGCAGGAGGAGGGTTGCAACTTTTGTAGGAATGAGCTGTCTGGCCCCCGCTCTGGACCGATGTGTACGTGGAGGAAGCCGGAAAGGACTGGGAATGCTGTGGAAAGTGGGACCCCTGTGAGAAGGATAGCGAGGAGGACACCTCGTTCTGCATCTTCTGCCTGGGGAGCTTGGGGTACGTCAGGGGAGAGGGCTGAGGTCCCGGCTGCGGCTGGAGATGCAAGGAGTGACTTCGGAAGGGCAGCTGGGGTGTCTGTTCATGGTACTGCCTGCTACTGGATGGGGTCGCCGTCTTTTTCATCAGGTTATCCTCATATTTGGCCACCCCGCCAGGCAAAGGCTGAGGAGGCTGCTGCTGCTGCGGGGACCCCCACCCCTGCAGGCTGTCCTCTCCAGCATAGCGGGAAGGGTAGGGGCTATTCTCTTGGATGGGGTAATTGGGGAAGGAGGCCGGCCTGCTGGGCAGCTGCTGGCCGCGTAACGGCTTAGTGCTTCCCCGGTGGTACTTCTCCACGGTGCTGTTTTCACCAAAGGCTTGGTACGGCAATGGGGGCAGCTGAGGAGGTGGCTGCTGGGGGCTGTAATACTCTTTTGTCACCAGCCTCTGACGTTCGCAGGCTGGGCTTTGATGCCTGTAATTCTCCAGGCGTGATGAATCTTGCGAAGAAGTCGGCTGGTAGTTCTGCTGGTTGCCATGGAAACCACACCTTTCACGAAAGGACTGCATGGCTGGGCCTTGTTATCTGCGGAGAGAAAAAGCAGAAACTGGAGGATTAAAGTCAACGCATTTTTTTCCTCTTCTCTCTCAGCCCCGCCCAACTTTTCACCTTGAATTGTTGTGGCTTTGTCATTGGTTCTGCTTTGCAAACAAATAAACAAATGCTGGAGTCGAAGGCAGATCTCTCTCTCTCTCTTTCTCTCTCCCTCCCTCCCTCTCTCTCTCTCTCTCTCTCTCTCTGTTTCTCCTCCACTCTGGCTTTGCATTCTCCCCCAAATAGGTACAAAAGAGTCAACAATGCGGTTGTGCAGTGGTTACAATCCATCTCCCTGTACTGACAGACTCACGCTTCCCCTGCCCATGGGAGAACCAGGGAGGAATTTTAGCAAAGGCAGAAGAGGGCATCAGAGCTGTGCGTGCCCAGCACACTAACCACAAAATAAGCCCGGCCCTATTTGTCTCCAGCTCTCAAGCAGGACGTATAGTTTGGTTCCAACACTGAACAGCTGCCATTTTGTCTTTATGGATACCAGAATTCACAACATAAGAAGCCTGGCTGGGAACTTCAATTCCTATGTCATAAATCAATCCTGGCTGAAGACTCTGGTGAAGGAGTCACTCATGGAAGGAGTGAACCTGGTGATGGGGTCTGTCTGGCTAAACTTTCAGGAGGCTCAGCTCCTCCTGAGATTCCAGCCAAAGGATCTCCCCTCCAACAAAATCAGGTGGAAGGGTTATGGACCCGTAGAACGGAATTTACCCCATTGTGTGAGCAAAGGCATATTTGCTTTGGGATGTTCTCGTGAGCTTAAACAAAACCACACAGGCTGAATTAGAAACTCCTTCTAGCTGCAGCAGACAAGTATCACATCAGGCCAAAAGCTGTGGGTGCAAGGAAGGTTTGCAAATGAGAGGCATCGGATGAAGCCGATGCTCCATTTAAAATGGTATCATCTCTTTTCGTTATCTCAGCAGCTCACCCCCTGTGTTGCAGGTGTGGCTGTCCTTCAAAGAAGCAGGAGCTGAACTGGGTTGGTGCGGCATCGTCCTTTTTCTCCCCCCGTTCAGCAAATGCTCCAGTGTCTTCTGATTTGGCCTCCCAGCACTGAGCTCTGAAGGCAGCCTTCAGCCTGGGAAGGAAACATTAAATTTTGCACACCGAAAAAACACAGAAGGTGCAGCTGATTGTTTCCTGCTCTCTCCAGCAAAACTTCACCCTGGCAACTGTGCCGCCTGGACGTCTGGCATTTTGCCCTTCACCTTTGACTCTGTAAAAAGCACTTAGCGGATGAGTCTCTGGGTCCAGCCTGTGCAACAAAAACAACACAGGATCTTGAGGCTGTTTGAAGAGTCCTCAGCACAGCACAGAGCGCAGATGCAGCAATTCCAGAATGCCTGGTTAGTGTCTGTTTCTGTTGTTTGAACAGAAAGATCTTTCCTCGGTGCTGAGATTCCTGGCCTCTGCAATTGAGTCTCCCAGGATTTGGGGCTCCCCTTGGATATTCTCAAACCCCGTCTCTCCTTGCCCCAACCAGCTATTCCCAACTGACACGCTTTGAAATTGGTGCAGTAGCTCTGGAATCTGGCTGCTCTTCATGAGAGCAGTGATATTTTTAAGAAAGGCTGGGTTTTGTGGTTCTGGTTGCATTGGAAACCCCACAGAACACCTGCTGTTGTATTTTTAGGCACGATGGACGATGTTGCGCAGAGGATAGTGAGGGAGAATTCTGCAACTCTAAAGAGGGCTTACCTCGGAGCTCCACAAAAGTCTTATGTAAGTTAACTCTGTGTTTCCCTGCCAGGATTTCCCTAAACTCCTGGCCACTCTCAAGAAGGCTGAGTTACTTTCTGGAACATTACACACCATTTGATGTCCACAGTTTTCCTGTTAACTTAACCCTGCTTTTCCCCGTGGCCCTTTGAGTAGGTTGACCACCATTTCTGTGGATGGTTCCATGTACACTTTTAAGGCAGCGCAAATGGCCTCCCCTCCCTCCCTCCCTTCCTTCCTTCCCATTAACATTCCCCCACTAGATTCATGAGGATGCAGCCTGCCTTTAAGGGTGGCTGATGATGGACAAAAACAACCTCAGAGGATTTTACTAAGATCTAATGAGAGGCAAATCAGAGAGGCACATCTTTTTTCTTGACCTGGGTTTTTCTATAGTCCAGAGATGCACCATCTGACACGCGCGCACACACACACACACACAGAGGCACACTACAGCTGACAGTACAACCCAAGCAGCTGCTCACTTGCTTTGCACAGGGCTGCCGCCTGGATACCAGCAAAGTCTGTCCACTGCAAAAGACAGAGGCACCTGCAGGATCACTGCTTTGCGTACGCAATTGAGCAAACAGACACAAGCAAATGCTTCCATGGCTTCGTATGCACACAGATCATTAACTGGCAACGCTCTAAAGCAGTTTTCTTCAACCATGGCCACTTGAAAATGGGTGAACTTCCACTCCCAGAATTCCCCAGTCAGCACAGCTGGCTGGGGAATTCTGGGAGTTGAAGTTCATCCATCTTCAAGTGTCCAAGGTTGAAAAACATTGCTCTAAAGACACGTGCATAGAAATCTAGCACACCGATACCACTGATCTGGTCACACCAATATGATCTGGACATCATCCTAGACTCTTATCATCAAGAGTCACTTCTCTTTCTCTTTCTTTAGAAAAGGCTGGTTTGCAAAGAAGGGCATAATGTGGCTGTCCACGCAGGTGTTCAACTTGCCCTGTTTTACAAGGACGCCATCTCCAAACAGCCAGCAGGTAAGACATTAAAATACAGCCACGATTTTATCTCTGGGAACTTGGCCCACAAATCACTGCAGATGTTCTTCTTTTCTCTGCTTCTTCTGCGGTTCTGCCAGTCGGGTCCCAAGCAGAAAAGAGGAAAGAAAAAAAAATAAGGAACAAAGAGGAGGAAATCAAAGGCAGAGACTGCTGAGACACAGGACCACTCAGCCTCTCCTGGAACAAGCACTGATGAAAACAACGCAGCGGCGTTTGGATTGACAGATTTAACTCTCTTCTGTTTTGTTATTAAAGACCCAGGCTGGGTTGAGATTTACTTTGCCATTTCTCAGAGGCTGGTTCCCCCCCCTGCAATTTCCCCCTTGCTGTTCTCAAGGTCTGGAGAATGTATTTCTGATTTCCCAGGGTAGGGGTTTGGCCCTTCTCTTTTATAGAGAGAAGGCAGAGTGTTAATTCTGGGGGGGGGGGCTTGCTGAATGTAGAAAAATTTAAGCCGAAATGGAATGGGGTCCATTTTGGGGCTGAATGGAAGCACACCTCTGGATTTACACCAAGTCCTTGATGTGTCTTCTGGGACGCCAGCCAATTGTTCAAGGACCAGCCTTCCATTGATGAACTAAAGCAGGTAGTTCCTAATGTCCCTACAGCTGTGTTCCTACCACACCCTGGGTGACTGAACTCATCCATTATCTGGGGTTGCTCAATCCACAGAATCATAAGCTAATCTCAAACTTCACTCACACACAAGCATACAAACATAGTCAGGGCTAAAGTCAGGTTTAATAAGCTGTGCCTACACTGGATTTGATATGTTCAGTGAACCTGGCCCTCTTCATCTAAGCTCGTTTGCTTGGTTCATAAAAAAGATATTGGGATGGTATTCTGTGACCCCAAAATCTAACCATGACATTAAATTCTCTTTAAATCAGGCACCAAAGAGATCGGGGTGGATCCAAGGGTGCACAAAAGAGCTGTGGAGATGGAGAAATCAAAGCCCCAGGAGATCAGCGGCCAGTCTACCAGGGACGGCATCTACCATTTGGAGTTGAGAAGTCAGAAGGTCCTACAGGAGCATAGAAGGAACTCTCTGGTTCTAATGCTTCTTAGAGAGCCTTGGACTGCAAGGAGATCCAATCAGTCCATCCTAAAGGAAATCAACCCTGCTCTTTGGAAGGACAGATGCTGAAGCTAAAGCTCAAATACGTTGGCCACCATGTGAGAAGAGAGGACTCCTTGGGAAAAAAACCTGATGTTGGAAAGATGGGAGGCAAAAGAAGAAGGGGACAGCAGAAGATGAAATGGTAAGATAGAGATATTAATGTAGTGAACATGAATTTGAGCAAACTCCAGGAGACAGTGGGAGGCAGGGGGACCTGGTGTGTTGTGGTCCATAGGGTTGCAAAGACATGACCACTAAACAACAAAAGCATTGGGTCTTCTGGGGTGGGACCTGGCAGCTCCAGAGCTGAGCAGAGAAGGGCCTTGCTATGTCTGGAGTGGCTCAAAATGCAGAGCAGACATTCCATCTTCCTGTGACTTGTCCAGAGATAACCGCAGCCCCCATGGTGGCGCCTCCATAACAGCCGGCCTTGGTCGCATGCTGTTGCCATAGAGATGGCCTCTGGCCCCCTCCTCTCTTTCTCTTTGTACGTCTGGACAATGCCCTTCCAACTTCCACTACTTTGCAGATTTGTTCACTACGGTGAGGCGCCTTTAGGAGAAAACGAAGGTTCCCATGCGTTTTCATGCAGTCTTTCATGGCATGGAACAAATTGTGAAGCTTCCTTCCTTCCTTCCTTCCTTCCTTCCTTCCTTCCTTCCTTCCTTCCTTCCTTCCTTCCTTCCTTCCTTCCTTCCCTCCTCCTCCTCTTTAATCCTGGAAGTATAGCTGTAGTTTCTGCATCCTTTTTTCTTCTCTGAAATCCACCTTGGCTTCTCAACTCCCTTTGGCAGCGAAGTCTGGAGCATGTCCTCTGTTTGTGTATCAAGCACCAGCATCACACGAGGAGTCATTTGGAGGACAGACTAGGTAACACTGATTAGAGTTAATTATGGTAACTTGGGAAGGGTGGTAAGTTTGGAGTTCAATGCCCTGCAAGAATCCAGGAAATAGGTAACTTCATGTAGGTGGGTTAAAGGTATTGAGGGAATACAGTTATTTTCCACTCCTGGAAAAAGTAGCGAGCCAAAGTCCCCACTTCAAGAGAAAACAAGGCTCCATGGAAGCGAAAGGCACAGTTGGTTAAGGAATCAGCCATCCCAGACTGAATGCCAGCCCCCCCCCTCTTCTGCACCTCCAGTTTATATGGAAAAATGAAAGCATACAATTAGGTTCAATGCTTTAATAACCCAAAGTATTTGGCTACTGAGTGGGCCTATGTCTCTGGAGCTAGTGCTAGAAGAACAATTTGGGGGTTCCACGAGCTGGGGGTGGCATAAGAACAAATCACAAATGAAATCCAGACATACTGTGAGAAAGGAGATTCATTTTATTCCCCAGAACAAAGAAATTTGTTTTGGGGGCAGTTACTAAGGAATGGGCTCCAAAGACTTAATTTTACAAGGGGAGACAGTTTGGGATGCTTCTGATTCAGGCTTTGATCCCGAGGTGCATGTGAAATCCAGAAAGGCATATTGCCCTCAGGTAGGTAGATCCCACCTCTGGCATCTCCCTTTATCCTGGGGGGGGGGAGATTCCTGCTCTTTGATGGAGTCAATGAGTTGCTAGTCTTAAGGGTTAGGATTGTACACATTTATTCTGAGGCTGGTTGGCAGTTAAAGGTTCAGAGGGCTGTTAAAGGGGGGGGGGGAGCAGAAGGGAGGCCTTTTAACTCCCCCCCCCTTTGTGCAGTCGCAATCCTTCCAAACTCCAGTTCGGAGAAGTTGAGCGTTCTCCTGTTTTGTGCTGGCTCCATTGACTCAGATCTTCCCTGCTCATAATTAGCCAGACATTTTCTAGCCTATCTCGTTCAGAGTGGAAATGAGTCTCTCTCCTCCTGGAGGGAGCCTGAAGATGGACAGACTGGATCAATAGCTGGGGGGGGGAGAGAGAGACACAAAAGAAGGAGGGGGGAACTGGTGACGGCTGCAAATCCACCCAACCGCAGAAGTGGCTGAGAAGCATTCCTGAGCTTGGCTGGAGAACTCGTTCAAACAACAGCGACAGCTTCGGGAAGAAGGAAGCGTTTCTGAAACGTTGACACTCCTGAGGTAGATCCCAGTAATTGGCAGAATGCCCTTTAGGATTCAAAGCCATGTTTTCTGTTCGGAAAAGCAGCCAAATCCAAATGCTGCAGCTGTTTCGTTGCTTGGAAGAAGAAGAAGAAAAAAACTGAAAAGAGAAGGCAAAGGCAGCTAAGTCTTCTCCAGCTCTTGTCTGCTTGTTCAGGCACGAAAGCTTAAAAGCAGAGGCTTTAAAAAAAACCCAACAACAGCCCTTTAACAAAATGCAGGAAACATATGGGTAAAACAAAAAAAAATCCTGAGGAAAGAAAAAAGAAGAAGGGGGGGGTGAAATGCCTCCAGCCCTGCATTTTAGCCACTGGGGTGCTGCTGATGGTGAGGAAGCTGGTCCCTCTCAAAGTAAATGCATTTGGATGAGATGTTGGAACAAAACTGCAACCGTTAAGGAAAACTGCAAGGTTTTCAGAAGTCCGGCTGCTGGGGTTGCACAATTCTGTTGCTCTCTTGTCCAGTAGCAGATCTCTGAATTTCAGATCTAGATTGCCATCGGTGTCGTTGCCAAATAGGCCAAGACATCTCACTTCCCAAAGAAGGGGTTGCGTTAATCCAGGAGGAGGTTAAATCCAAAAGCCTTGGACTCAGAATACTTCTTTCCCCCCCCCCATGTTGAGCTAGGCCCTGGGAGTGGGGGGTCAAAATGGCTTCCTGCAGGGGTCAAAATCCCCCTCGCTTTTGAGAAAGGGGCAGTGAGCACATCCGGATGGTGACAGGGGGAACCTTTGCTGCCACATTCAGGAATAACGTTTCACGAACCGAATAGAGGAAATGAAAACAATTTCAAAAGCAAATCAGTTTCTTTCCCAGCTGCTTTTTCCCAGCGAGTTGGAAAGCACAGCCCAGCACATTTTCCATCCTAGTTATGATGGCCCTGAAAAAGTAAAATAGGGCCAGTCCTTACGGCTTGGTGATCAAAATTGGGGGTTCTTGGCAACCGGCATGGACTTACGTTGCACCCTCCCTGGGTCACGTGCTCCAGATTGGCGACTGACAATCAAGGTCCATAGGGGTTTGCTTGACAACTGCGTGATTCTCTCAACGACCGTGGCGCTAAAGTTCGTAAAACGGGGTGCTTAACAACCGCCCTGTTTAGCAGAGAAAATTCCGGCTGCAGTTGTGGCGGTACGTCAAGGAGTACCTGGGTCTTCCTGCAAGCTCTCGGTTTTCCACTTCCTTTTGTGCTCAGACCCTGACATGGCTTCTTTTTCAGGGGAGGGGGGATTTTGAATTCCAGACCCTGGGTGTCCTGCAACCTGGCTCCTTGCGAGCCAGACTGCAGTCTCTCTGCCTACCTTTCAGTTTCATGTTTCCTCCTCTTCCCCAACCATTGCACTCCATTAACTCTCAATGCTCATTGGGTGGGGAGGCTTTCCTTGCTCCTTTGTCGAGCTGATGGAAGGAGCCAAGGGGCAAGATTTGCTTTATGAATGCTGTGTGTGTGCGTGCAAGACACACAAGCACGCACAAGAGAGAGAAAAGACTCCTTGCAAATTGGCAATCTTGCTGTCCTTTTTCCAGCTGCTTCCTGCTCTTGCAGACAGAATTTTAACGGGGGTCTTGTAAACTAAAGATAATCTGTTCAATTGTTGCCAAGGATCTGCCTGCTCTTGGATGGTTTACCATAGTCCACTCTTCTCTCTCTCTCTCTCTCTGCCACTCTGGGGTGCCAGGACTCCCTTCCAGAGCGATGCGGCACTCTCACTATCCACAGGAACTCCGTTATGCCAGCTGCAAGCCTTCGCAGTGGCATCTGTTCCTTGCCAAGCCTCCTGGCTCTGCCCCCTCCCTGTAACCCCAACCAGGTTGTTGCTGCCTTCCCAAGTACCTCAGCCTGTTTGCACAAAGGCTGGGGATTATGGAGGCGGAGGTAGGACACACGTCAGAGAGCACTGTGTGAGGGAAGGACATGGGAAAAGAAGAAGCCGAGAATGGAGGCAAGATGGGGGAAGGGTCAATGCCTACAGCCAGAGGTCCTTCCTCTCTTTTATACGAATGGACATTTCTTCCCTTCTTCTCTCCTTTATATGACTTTTCTCTCTTGTGGGCACACATGCATTTAATCCTCTTTAAGGCACGCGTTTCGCCCCTGTCCTTTCTTCCTTCTCCTCTGATGGTCCATCTCTCCATCTATCTACCTTTCCTTCTCAGCTCTGCCCCTCTGCTCCGTGGGTTCATCTGGGCAGGGGGAAATCTAAGTCTATGCAACCCCCCCCCTTCATTCCATACTTGAAAAGGACCTTTGGGGGAAAACATGGATGTACGCCTACATACGTCTGTGTGCATGTTTTAAAGATGAGTAGACCGCACTGAGCTTGGTAGGTTCAGCTGGAGATCCATCTCACTGGCCTAGGAGAAAATCTGGAATTTTTCCCCCCCAGGCTGCTAAGAGGAGGAAGAGGAGTCATCTTAGGGGCTGGCACAATTACAACTTCCATCTGCCACTGCCAGGACCGCCAACACGCAGGGGTGGTAGGAGCTCTCGAATGACTGCCGTGTTTCCACATCTGCTTTGGCAAGTGGGCCACCTTGCTGAATTGCAAGACAGATCCAAACAGACCAAGCGCTTTTTGCTTTCTCACTTAAGAACGTGTAGCATGTTGCCTGTTTCAGGGGAAGCACACGCATGTGGCTCAGCTCTGGAAAATAAACCCCCTTGATGATGTACAGATGTGAGCTCACCCCTGCAGGAGGACAGGAAGAAACGGGAGGACGGAGACCTCCTCGCCACCTCTAATGCCCCAGCCAGATTTCACACTCACGCTTAAGCCTAAATTAGATTCCAAGCCACACCCGGACTGGGAGGGAGGGGGGAACGATGCAAAAAATGGGGCAGGAGCTGCTCACGGTCTTCATTTCCCGTTTGGACCCCCACCCCACCCCCGAGAATGTGAGCCTGTCAGCATGTCAGCCTTGACGATGCCTAATTGTGAGCTAGTGGGCTTTCTAGCAGCCCTCTCTGGCCGCTTGCCACACCACAAACGGCTTTGTATAATTTTATTATTAAGAGGAGGCACGGCATGGCAGGGGACATGGAGGGGAGGGGCCCAGAATGGCAAGGATCGGTGGGAAGGAAGCCAAGGGAGGGGGCCTGCAAGAGAAGGCTAAATAATAATAATAATAATATTTAGAAGAGCTGGAGAAGATCACAAAAGGCAAAGACCTGCAAATAGAAATAGAACGACTGCCCCACTTGAACACCACTGGCACTGACAAAATCCAAATCGGCTAACTGCAAACTTGACTTGGAGCAGCCTTATATCCAGCAACGAAACTTCGAAACCATCGAACATCCACATCTGCCTATCCCAGGCCTTTGGGAAGGACAAAAACGCCCAACCCAGTCTGAACATCTGGCTGACTGTGTAACCAACCATAATAATAGACACCTTGGCTGCAATCTGAAAATATCTGGAGCATCCCTTGCACATTCTCGGCATTGACAGTTTCGCCATCGGTCAATTGCAAAAGGCAGCTCCACTCGGAGTGACTGACATCCTGTGATGAGACCTTTAACCCCATCAAAGAGCAACATCTGCCTCTCCCAGGTCCTTGGGAAGGACTCAATAAGTGAGTCCAGTTTTCTTCGCCCTCTGGCGATGATGATGATGATGATGATGACGGGAGAGGCGGGAATTCTCTCTTTTCCTGCCTGTTAGCACTCCCCCGCCACCTTTCCCCAGCGCGAGGCAGGGCTGCGCTTTCTCCCCGGCCCGCCTCATCCATCTTCCCCTCGCCCCTGCCGCACGCTCCCTTGGAAACCAGCAGACTGCGGCAGCTGCTCCGTGCACACTTCACTTGACCAGAGATGATGATAAATGGCGCTGGAGCCCGGCCAAAATGGTGCTTGGGAAAGGGGGGCAGGGGATCCCTCTTCCGCCCGCCCGGGCTGAAGGCCTCCCGCCAGCCTCTGCAGGGGGATGGGGAGGATTGCTAAAAGGAGACCCTCCCCTACGCCCACCCGTATTCAGACACACCAGGGGAGGAAAGCAACGCAGGAGGATACACGTGGGAATTCGGGGAGGGTTCCCCAACTGGGTTGCTCAGTGACAACAGACACAGATTGTGATTGGCAGCAACCCTGGAGCTTCCCCTGATCAAGACCCTGAGTAGGACCCTCTCTTGGATCTCCAGGTGCCCCTTCCTCCACCTCCTCCTGCTGCCACCTCTTTGGGTGCCTCTCCTCCTCCTCCTCCTTAGTTCCCCCAGAATGTCTCTTGCCATTAGCCATGGTTTAAGGATCAATTGCAGCTCCCTCCCTCCCTCCCACTTGGCGGCTGGGCTGTGGGAACAGCTGTCTGGGAAGGCCAAGGGGGAAACCGAGGCCAGGCGGGACTTTTCGGAGGCTCTCTTTAGCAGAAGGGCGGCCGAAGAGGTCCAGCTCTGCCCTTCAGCTTGCCAAAATCTCTTTTTCTTGCCTGGTGGGAAGAAAACAGCTCAGAAGGGGGAGGGTCAGATGAAAGAAGCATGGGGGTTTCAGCGCCCCCCCCCTCCACAGCACTTCTGGATCCCCTTGGTGCCTCCTTTCTCTCCCCCCCCGTCCCCTCACCCTCTTTTTATTAAGGGTCAAAGAGGGGACAAAGGTCAGCCCTTTCCCTCTTCCCCAGCGTTGTCATTATCATAGCTCCCAGGAGGGGATTAAAAGGGTGGAGAAGACATTAGTGAAAATCCAGCTGGCCCTGCTCTCTCTTTCTTCCCATATGTGTGTCTCTCTGTGTGTGTGGTGTGTGTTTGTGTGAGAGAGAGCCACTTGGAGAAACACCATTTGCTTGGTGTCACAAATGGACGTCCTCTCGGTGTGCAGTGCAGGGGCTGGCACTCACAGGGCTCAAACAGAAGTACTACGTTGATGCTACTGTGGGAAGTCAAAGCCCCAGAGAAGGAAATATTAAAAAGAAAAAAAATATTTTTCACCAAAAGGATTTTTAAAAGCATTTTTTGAAAAGCAGAAACCAAACCTGGCCTCATCTCTTTGTCCCAAGCAGGAGCCAGTCCTATAGAAATGCAGATGTGGAACCATCAGGAAGTTTGGAGCCAGGGATCTCAAGACAAAGGAAGCTCTTAAGAGTCATTAGCCCCATCACCAGGGAAACAGGAGATGACTTTTTGGGACATAATGGGACTAACCATTACCATCAAGTATACCAGAGAGGCACACCTGGGCTCAGGTCAGAATATGTGACACAGGAAATAGCCTCAAAGTTCATGCCACAGGAACAGGAAAACTTCCAAACAAAAAGCTAGGGAGGGTATAAAAAAAGCTACTGGCCATGTGCTCAGGCTCTTCTTCTCTCCTCTGCTCTTTCCTGAAGAGCCATCTTTCTGCTTCTGCAATAAACTGTAACCATCTTCCCAAAGCAGTTGCCATGTTGCTTATTTAATAATAATAATAATGATAATATTCCCGGCTTGGATGAACCAGGATGAAGACTTACTTCTGACACTACAGTCATTGCCCTGCCCATTCAGGATCTCCCTGACCATCTTTTGGGGGGCTTTGTTGATGCAACCAGGAAGGACCTAAACTTGAAGTCCAGCAGCAGAACCCAGAGAAGGACCCTAGTTACATTTAAAAGGTCTCAGATGAGGCCCGGCAGGCTGAAAACAGGAAAAGAAGTCAGGCAGCCAAATAAATCAGGCAGTCAAAGCATTTGCTGAAGGCTGTTGGCCATACAATTTTTCTAGATCCTTGGCCAAACCAGTGCACAACAGCCTCTTGCATTATTACCTCCATCAGTCCCAGATGTACAAAACACATCTGGAAGACAGCAGGTTGGCAGAGTATATCATTCCAAATGAGGGGAACCATTTTCTACCATCCCTCCCCCCTTCCTAGCTTCCCAAGCCATAGAATTTCTATGGAGTCCTTGGTGCTCTCTGAGCTTGGCTGTTTTCTTGCAGACGTTTCATGACTCAGCTAGGTAACCTCATCAGTGCTAGAAGGGAGTGGGGTTTGTGGAGAGGAGGAGAAAGAGAAGGGGACTAGGAGGAAGAGGAGGAGGAGGAGGAGGAAGATGACTGGGGTCCTTTATGCTCTCTGAGTGTGGTTTCCTTGCAGACAATTCATGATCCAACTAAGTAACATCATCTGTGCGAGAAGGCCTGGGAACATCCCTTAGCTAACCTCCAGCCTTACAAAATGACAACAATGTCACCGCGATGTAAAAAAGATGCTGAGACTCTAGAAAGAGTGCAGAGAAGAGCAACAAAGATGATCAGGGGACTGGAGGCTAAAACAGATAAGGAACGGTTGCTGGAATTGGGGATGTCTAGTTTAATGAAGAGAAGGACGAGGGGAGACATGATAGCAGTCTTCCAGTATTTCAGGGGCTGCCCCAAAGAAGAGGGAGTCAAGCTATTCTCCAAAGCCCCTGAAGGCAGGACAAGAAGCAGCGGATGGAAACTCATCAAGGAGAGAAGCAACCTGGAACTAAGGAGAAATTTCCTGACAGTGAGAACAACTAACCAGTGGAACAACCTGCCTCCAGAAGCGGTGAAAGCTCCAACACTGGAAGTTTTTAAGAAGAGACTGGACAGCCATTTGTCTGAAATGGTATAGGGTTTCCTGCCTGAGCAGGGGGTTGGACTAGATGACCTCCAAGGTCCCTTCCAACTTTACTACTACTATTATTATTATTATTATTATTATTATTATTATTATTATTATTATTATTATTATTATTATTATTATTATTATTATTATTATTATTATCATCATTATTATTATAAACCCATCCTTCTCATGGAAAGACCAGAACGAAATATTTAAGATTCAGACATTTTCTTCCTAAAAAAAAAAAGCCCAGGGTCCAGGGCCCCTTTGGAGGACCCATCTTAGGAAGGGTGAAGGAAAGAGACCCAGACAGCTTTCAAGGTTGACTTGACCTCCTTCAGCTATCTTTTCTCCATCTTCCTCCCTTCAAGCTGATGGAGGAAGACAAAATAAGAGCCGAGTCAATTTTTTTTTTGCCATAGCTTCCTAATTAGAGAGGTAGAGAAGCTGGCTTGTTTTGTTGGCTAAAGACGAAGGATTCAGACTGAATGGTTTCCTCTCCTTTAATCCTTTCTACAGAGGGAAGCTCAGCACAAACGGCTGCCTGTTCTCCCCTTTAGGTCTGGAATGCAGGGCTGTCCCTCATTAAGAGAGGGAAGATCTCCTCTGGAGGACCACCACCCCCCCTTTGCCCTCTTCCATCCCCCTGCCCTTCGCCCTCTCTTATCCCTTCCAGCTTTCACCCAGACAAGGCGTGTTTCCTGCCCGGAGCTGACCTTCCTGTTCAGAGTCAGTCCTACACATTCCAGCACGGCTGCAGCCGCTCTGCTAAGCAGCTTCCTACCATCCTAGCCTTCTTCTTGATGTTCTTCTTCCTCTCCAGATGACCCTCCTCTGGGGTTATGTTCCCATGGACAGCCAGCATGGGTTCTTTCTTTCTTTCTTTCTTTCTTTCTTTCTTTCTTTCTTTCTTTCTTTCTTTCTTTCTTTCTTTCTTTCTTTCTTTCTTTCTTTCTTTCTCTCTCTCTCTCTCTCTCTCTCTCTCTCTCTCTCTCTCTCTCTCTCTCTCCCTCCCTCCCTCCCTCCCTCCCTCCTTCCTTCCTTCCTTCCTTCCTTCCTTCTTTCTTTCTTTCCTGCTCCTTAGGGAAGGGGACAAGTCTCCCATTTCAAGCCTTCCACACACCAGTCAGACCCCTGATTACTTTTTCACTCAAGTTGCTTGGTTCCTTCGCTCGAACCTGGCTAGACTTTCATCACCACACACAAACACCCACCCGGACCCTTCCTTTCCTGCTGACCCCTGTTCTGGGCATGCTGGGATTTATGCCTGTCATTCCCAACAGTGTTATTAATATTACCTAAATAAACTTGGTCTTCGCCCACCTCCCACCCCTGCGCCTCCCCACCATTTGCCCAAGCAGACCACCCAGGAGCACATCCGTCACTCTATCCTCAGACTGTACCCCTGGGAACACCCACTGCTGGCTTAACCCCAACCAACAGCAATAGCAATAGCATTTAGACTTATGTACCGTTTCATAGTGCTTTACAACCCTCTCTAAGGAGTTTACAGAGTCAGCATATTTGCCCCCAACTATCTGGGTCCTCATTTTACCCACCTCGGAAGGATGGAAGGCTAAGTCAACTTTCAGCCGGTCAGGATCGAACTCCTGGCAGTGAGCAGTGAGTTAGCCTGCAGCACTGCATTCTAACCACTACGTCACCATGGCTCTCATAGGATGGTTGTTCCTGGCCTGGAGGCCCCCCCAGGTGTATGGATGTCAGTTCCCAGAATCCTCAGCGATGGCCATGCTGGCTGGGAACTTCTGGGAGTTGCAGTCCACGACTCTTACGGTTGCTAAGGTTGAAAACACTGGATTCATGCAATGAAGTTCATAGGATTTGTCCCTTTGCTTTCCATGATTCCCAAGTTTTACATCTTGAGGAGGTCTCTAGGGCCACCCCAAAGTCTTTCAGAGGTACTTTGGCCAAAATCATCTCTCCAAACAAACGCCTTGCAGAGGGAACGTCCTTCAAACCCAAACTGGGCTACTCAAATTAGGTTTTGCCATCACTTAGCATCCCATCAGCCAAACAATCAACAAATCTACAAATTATCCAAATCCAGAGGCCCCTCCCCCCAAATGTGTCCGCTATTACAAATTCTGGATTTGGTCAAAAGTGATTCTCATCTCCAGAGCTACAGAGTGCTCGCCACAGAGAGGATATGACTGTTTTCAACGGTATTTACGGTATTCTTTTGGCATTTGCAAAGAATCTGAATTCTCTTCTACCTGTGCGAGGATCCCGTGGGACCCCTCAGTGTGCCAAGAAGCGATACACTTGAAGCACAATTCACACAGCTAAGACTCCTGCCCCTTTCCCATTTATTCTGCCATTTCTGCCATCGATATATTGTACTGCACACTGCTGGATCCAGCATTAGTTTAAATACTCGCGTTTCCTTCCAAGAGGCATCTGATATATTCTCATGCATTTATCCCATCAGCTTGAAAGAAAAATCAAATTAAAAAGGAAAAAAAAAAGTTTGAACTAGCTTGGGGTGGGGCACAGAAAGATATCTCAGTGACAGCATGAGAACCGGCCAACAGGTTGGAGCATCAACTGCCTCTGGGATCAAGTGTGAAAACAGGCTAACCAATCCGGGATCTACTAACTAGCCAATCAGCAGATGGGCTAGCCAACCAGCGCTCCTTGCAGCTGGCGGTGGAGGAGAACAATCACACAATCGGTAGAGAACAATCTCACAATGACTGCTCTTGTTTTTCCT
>NW_015386932.1:296081-338581 GCF_001527695.2 Protobothrops mucrosquamatus | reverse complement strand
ACGACGCAGCAGCGCAGTGCCAGCTGAGCCTCCTGCATCTCCTGCGAGGCTCCTCCTCCTCCTCCTCCTCCTCCTCCTCCTCCTCCTCCTCCTCCGAGACGCTTACAAAAGGGAAGGAAGAGAGTAAAATGATGCTAAATTGGTCACCCGGTTGTGAAGTGAATCTGGTCAGGAGGTTCCTTCCTTCCTTCCTTCCTTCCTTCCTTCCTTCCTTCCTTCCTCTCCCTCCCTCACCAACACTGACGATCACTGTGATGACAGTGATAATAAGAATTCACTATTTTCTTACTTGAAAGCCTGGGGTAGGGTTTAATTTAACCCTGAATTTTTGCAGGGCCGTGCATTTTGCTTATGCTCAGACGCACCCTGTACATCCTCTCCTTTTGGTGAAGCCCTCCCGCCAAGAGACAAGTCCCAGGCAGAAGGGACTATAGAGCTCACACACCCCTGAAACACATTCCTGATTTTATCCTGCCAGCTGCTGCTCCTTCTTTAGAGCTTTCCAAACCAGTCACAGCCTAAATAACATCTCAACACCAAAGATGCAGCGCCAGCATAATATGAAACAGCAACAAGCTAAGAGGTTTGGGAACCATCCCAATTTTTTACCTAGGGTAAAAGAAACACCTGGCATGGATGCTCCCACCAGGAAGGATCCCAAAACATCAGGTGACCCCACTAAAAAAAGCCCTAGTTATGTCAGGGAGATTTTTAACATCCTTTTCGAATTTGACTGCCTTTGTTCCTCTGGATCTGAATCCCAAAGAGCTCCCTTTGATCCTAACTGCGTCACCAGCTGGGTTTACTCAACCAGACTACCCTGAATAAGCCACAGTTGACCAGGTTTCAGGCTAGATCCTGGGTGATCCACACCGGCAAAAGGATTGGTCCCCCAGCTCTTTGGCTTAGGTGCAAACCCAGATGCTAGATGATGGCAACGAGGTTCTTGAGAACCTGACTTCCTGGAGAACACCTAGCCTTGCAAGGTTGTCCCTAACCTCTTTGCCAGTCAAACCAACTGGTAGGCCAACAGCCTTCCCTGGCCTCTGTGCACCTCCATCACCCTCCCCCCCCAGAAATAAGGGGGGGCGTCAAGCTCTCGGGAATGTCAGATGTTCAGATCAGGATGTCTTGGAAACAGTTGCTATGCAAAACATGCCAAGGTAGGCTTTGCTGTCACGCTTAATAATAGATGAAGGTTTTAAAATTTCTGACGCTCTACATTTCAAGCAGTTTGACTTGTAAGGTTGCCAGAGAAGGCAGGAACGGAAAGGAAATGGTGTTGTGGGTATGAAGAGGACGTGAGGCATGGAGGAAGAAGAGCCGATGGGACACCCAGCACGGAGAGAGCCTGGGATACCCACTTTGGTTGGCTGGGGAGTTCTTGGAATTGAAGTCTACACCCTCTGATCTTGCCGAGGTTGAGAAACACGGACCTACCGCAGCTTCCGGGGGTGTCCCAAGAGATGCTCATGAAAATATACATGCCTGATAGCATGCCAGCCATACTTTGCTCAAGCCAAGCGTCTTATTCTAAAAGTGTGCAGGTACATCGACCCCCCCCCTGGCAGGCAAGCTATTCCCTGGTCTTCCTTCCTCCTCTGTTTTCCTTTCTGCAGGAGCCGAGAGCTCCGCTCAACCAATTAATCAGAGGATTGTGGGATGAGTCTGTGGCAGGAAGGATAAAACCCCCAGATGCTGGCTCCACGAATAGATGCCCGCAATTGCATAAAAGTAGATTTTTTTTTCTGAGGGAACACAAAGATTGCTTCACCACACTGGGGAAAACTCAGTGGGCAACCCTCCCTGCTTTGGCCTTTACCTTCTCTGGCGAGGCCCTGAAGAAATGGTAGGAATGTCCTCCCTATTCCTGCAAGTGCTAAATTAAACAGTCACAAGGAAGAGCCAAAGGAAAGGGGAAAACCGAGGACGAGCCCAAGAGAACGTTTCTTTTGCCCAAAGCCCTTTTCTCACGCTTATATCTGGATGCTGGAAAGCTGAGCCCCCTTGGCTGCTCCCTGGCACGATCCAGGACCCGGAGGAAGAGGGGAGGAGCTGGAGAACCCCAGAAGGGTCACGTCTGCAGGGCCCCACAAGTCCTTCGCCCTCCTTACCTTGCCCGACCGAGTCCTTCCAACCTTCAACAGTCACCGAGACCTCTGCCTTCCCTGTGAGAAAGCCCAGTGTTGCCACCATCGGCACCGCCACCCTCGCCCCCCCCCCCAGCCGGCTTGAGTTTCCTCCCACTCCAGAGTGGGCGGGGGGGGCGAACAAAAGGACTCGGGGCCTCCGATTTCGGCAGGTTTTTGTGTATGCTTCCTCCCCCCCTTCCCACCGCCTGCCCCCAAATCTAACTTCCTGTAGTTAGATTTCTCCAAGCAGCAAGCTGCTAAACCAGACAAGCAAGCCAGAGACCTTGTCAAAATAATAAAAGTGCAGTTTTTTGTTCTCCTTTCTTTTTTTCTTTTTTTTTTTTAAAAAAAGAGAAAAATATGCAGCCATCCGACCACAGACGCTCAGGAATTTGTAACGTTACTAAATAAGGCTAGTCTCCTGAGCCCAGGGCAGCTACGGGAAGGAGGAACCCAGCTGGTCACCAGGGAGGATTCGGCTGCACCTCTGCCTCTTGTAAAGCTGACGACAATCTTGTGAGGTGGGATGGGTGGAGAAGGGGGCCACCGGGTGTCAGGATGAGTCTCGGTGGGCCTCACCCGCTTCAACCCAGGAGGCTCCCAAGTTCTGCTCTAAAAATCGCCACTTTTGGTTCCGGTGGAAGAGCTGGACATCTTTGGAGAACATACAAGGCGAAAAGCACCAGAAGCGAGGGTCTTCAACTACAACATGCATGTCACATGGAGGAAACCAGGAGTAAGAAGGCAAACGCAACTCTTGTTGATGCTCTGGGGCCACCACAGAAGGCGGGACGTTGCATGCAAGGGTTGCCTTCACCCTTCAACCCAGGAAAGCCTCCAGGGCTATTTCCACCTGTCTCCTCCACCCCCCACCCGCCCCCTCTTGCTGGGAGTGGCAGTTCAAAGCATCTGGAGGGCATCTAGGTCTGCAGCTCCTGTTGATAGTGCAAACAAGACTCTCGCCCAGCCCTCCTTGAAGGCCACACCTGGGAAGTCTTGCACAAACGCCAAGCAGATGCCCTTTTGATCAACCTTCTCCTGCATGGAGAAAGAGCAAAAAAAAAAAAAAAGCCTTCTAAATGTGGTTTGGGTTTTTTTCCTGGGGAAAACACAGGCTACAAACTGGGCCTGGGTCCTGCTGGGCAAGAGAGAGACCCCAGCAGGCAGACAAAAAAAACAGGAAGCATTTTAAAGTAGGGCCAGTCAGAAAGCATCTCTGGGGTTCAGAGGTCCATTTCTTTCCAAGGGCAAGACAAAGCAATGCAAAAGAAAAAAGAAAAAGAAAAAAGAATTTCACAAACGTCCACTAAAGCTGGTGGGGAGGACCCCATTGCCCCCCTACTGGGTCTGTCGCTGGCCCATGGGGCGGTCTGGGGCCAGCACTGCTGGAAAAGTCCTTGGCTCAGGCAGGAAGGTGGATCTTACGGTCGAGATGGAGGAATGTAGGGAGGGGGGCTCCTTGTTCGAAGTGGCTGATAGATTCATATCAGATCCCCCCCTCCCCCTCCCCACTCATACTACCCCCTCCCTCCCCGTCTTTGAGCTGTTGTATTTTGCACTTTTAGACTTTCATAGTATTTTGTTTATATAGTTTTTATTTTTTAATATTGTAAAGTGGTATGATGGGCAGGCAATAAATTGGATGGATGGATGGATGGATGGATGGATGGATGGATGGATGGATGATAGATAGATAGATAGATAGATAGATGGATGGATGGATGGATGGATGGATGGATGGATGGATGGATGGATGATAGATAGATAGATAGATAGATAGATGGATGGATGGATGGATGGATGGATGGATGGATGGATGATAGATAGATAGATAGATAGATAGATAGATGGATGGATGGATGGATGGATGGATGGATGGATGATAGATAGATAGATAGATAGATAAATAGATAGATAGATAGATAGATAGATAGATGGATGGATGGATGGATGGATGGATGGATGGTAGATAGATAGATAAATAGATAGATAGATAGATAGATAGATAGATAGATAGATAGATGGATGGATGGATGAAATGAAGGGATCTGGACCAAGGAGGGAGGAGGAGCTTCAGGAAACCCCTCCCCCCTTTCCTTAGCTCCGGGACAGCCAGCCCCCTACAGATAAGGTCCCAACCTCTCCCCTCCCCAATACTGGCAAGCTTCTCTGCAGCTCGTTCACAATCCCATCCTTTGACAGATGGGGAGAAGGGGGGGGGCTTTGTGGCTGGTCAGACCGGCAGACTTTGCCCAATCTGATGGACGCATGAAAAGGCAGGCCCCAGAGACGCCCCCTCCCAGACGCCCAAAGGAGACTGTTTGGGGAACTCCCCACCCCTTCCAATGGGTTGGCTGCCACCCCCACAGCCTCCCCGAACCACAAGGGTGCCTTCCCAGCCCTGCCCTGCCCTCTCCTCTGCAGGCAGGGATCGCAACCCCGAGACCCCGAGACCCCTCCCCTCCCCTCCCCACCTCTTTGAGCCTTGCTCTGCTCTGCTCCTCCTGATTGATTAAAGGCTCAGGGACCTGAGAGGCCGAGGTGGCACCAACTCCTTCCCTTCATCTCCAAGGGCAGCTGGGCTGTTGCTTGTCAGTCCACTTTTAATCTTCTCCCCGCGAAGGCCTTTTCCAGGGGGAGGAGGAGGCAGGGGTGGGGAGGGGGAGGCGGTGCATTAATATGCCAGCCGCCCTCCGACCCTCCTCGCCTTTGTTTCGGAAGAGCATCAAGGCTGCTTTCAAAAGGAGAGGCCGCCCACCCATGCCAGGGTGCGAAGCCCCCCCCCCGTTTTCTCCCTGCAGCCCAAAGGGGAAAGGAGCGTATCGGCCTGGGCTCTGCCTTCCCCCATGGCGGAAGGGCCCGTGGGGCACCCGAAGACCCAACAGAGCCTCCAGGGGGAAGAAAGAGAGAGGAGGTCACCCTCTCCAGCCCTTCACACCCCCCCCAAAGCGGGGAGGGTCCCATCCGCTGAATGCTGAGCTCAGCTTGGTGGGAATCTCATTTGTGGCTGGAAGGAGAGCTCCCTCCGTGTTGATGGATGGAGGCTGGGGAGATCTGAAAGGGGGAGGGGGGGCAAGGGGAAAGCTGAGGAGGGGGGCGCAGCTGCTACATTTGCCAAACAGGCTGGAGGGTCTCTCAGCTTTCCCTCTCCCAGATCTTCCTAAAAAGGAACCTGGACTGCTTTTATCCATACGGACGCCCCCCCCCTTGAAAGGGAAAGGAGCCGTAGAGACTGGGGGGGGGCAGCTGAATTGGGAAGAAAGGAGGGGATAACACAGAGGTGGGGCGATGGGGGGGGGCTTCCGACATTCCAGCTCTACAGGAAGTCCTTAACTTACAACAGTTCATTCAGCGACTGTTCAAAGTTACAAAGGTACCAAAAAAAGGGACTTATGACCGTTTTTCATACGACGGTTGCAGCATCCCCAAGATCACATGATTTACATTCAGAAGCCGGACAACGGGTTCATATTTGTGACGGTCGCAGCGTCCCGGGTCACGTGATCCGCGTTTGAGACTTTCTGGCAAGCAAAAGTCAATGATCACTTAATAACCGGGTGACTAAATCAACTGCGGTGGTTCGCTTAACGACTGAGCAAGAAAGGTCGTCAAATGAGGCAAAACTGGCTTAAGAAACGTCTCGCTGAACAACAGAAATTTGGGGCTCAGATGTGGTCGTAAGGCAAGGATTTCCTGTATCCTGTCCAGACATTCACATCTGTTCCCTCGTAGGAAACATCAGAGCCAAAACTAAAAAAGTGAGGGAGGGGCGAGAGGGAGAGAAACTATCCTGCTTCGCAAATGCTCGTAGACGGGCAACCCCGACTTCTACCTGGGACTATGACTCTTCTCTCCCCAAATACAGAAGTTTCAAGGGTAGCAAAAATTTGTGCTCCTTAAAAGTTTTTCCAACGTTTCTTTGCCTTCATCATCCCACCTGCCCCTCCCCACCCCCTTCCTCAAAGCCCCTTTAATTTTGTGGGTTTGAAAAGAAAAGCGGCACGTTTTGCAGGCCAGAGCTTTCAACCAAACGATCATTTTAAGACCTGCAGAATTTGAGGGACAGCAGTTGAAAGTCCCTCCCCTGGCACCGGATGGGGGAATGAGACAGCCGAGAAAGGCCAGGATGAGAAGACCCCCCCCTCCATGGGGCAGTGGCAGAAACCCAGCTAGGGACAGCAGAGACCCTCCTGCGGGTGAATTGTCAGCCAGGTGGGCTACAATTCCCGAAGGGCCGGTTTGCAAGGAGAGTCGCAAGTCCAAAGGCTTTTCAGCGCCCGGAAGGTTTACCTTGGCATATGATCCCCAACCCCACCGTTCACTGTAGCCCTCCCTGCTTCAGCAAGACCCCCGTCCTGGCCCCTGGGCTCCCTTCCCCTGCCCCTGCCCTCTCCCCTGCCCCTCCCTGCCTGCCTGCTCCAGCTCCTGCCCTGGCGGAGGGAGGGGCTGGCACATCCATCACGCCTGCTTAAGGCTGCTCACTCAGCAGCCACCACAGCTGCTTTCTGCCACCGCACGCCCCTCCCTCCTCAGCTGCTGTAAGGACGACACGGCCCCCCCGGCCCCCCCAGGGAGGCTTCAGGAAGCCAGGTAAGTGGATGAGCAAAGCCCCAGAGGGGAGCTTGTTACTGGCTTCTGCCTCGCTGGGTGGAATGTGTCAGAATCCATGATGCTCGCAGCCAGGAACCACCAAGGCTGACATCTCCTCCCTCCCCCCCTTCACCGCCCTCCCCTCCCTTTCTTCTTCTTCTTCTGCGGCTGGCTGTTTACTTGCTGCTTTGGAAAGTTGCCCCCCCCACCCCAAAGCTGGCGTGCCTGCGGGCATGGGCTGGGCTGCCCCACAGAGCTTGCTTTTGCACATGGGGCCCCAAAGACCCTCTGCTCAGCGCCTCCGCCAGACCTAAAGGGGTCCTGGGGAGGCCTTGGAGGGGAGGGGGAGGGGGAGGGAATGGCCTTGAAGGAGAGGAGGAAGACCCCCCAGCCAAGGCAGCCGTCAGATAAGGGAGTCTTGAACCTGGGCCAAGGAAGGACAGGTAGTGCTCAACTTACGACCACAATTTCTATTGCCAGGCGAAACATTTGCAAAGTGAGTTTTGCCCCATTTTACAACTTTTCTCGCCACCGTTGCTAAGTGAATCACTGCAGTTGTTAACTTAGTTCTGCGGTTGTTAAATGAATCCGGCTTCCCCATTAACTTTGCCGGTCAGACGGTCTCAAAAGGGGATCCCGTGACCTTGGGATGCTGCAACCGTCGTAAGTACAGGCCAGTTGCCAAGTGCCTGAATTTTGATCGTGTGACCACGGGGATGCCGCAAAGGTCATAGGTATGAAAAATGTCACTTTGAATGGTCTCTAAACAAACTATGGTAGGTTGAGAACAACCTGCAAGATGAGAGGAAAGGGGCTTGACCATTCAGACATGCAAAACCTGGTTCTTTACAATAAAAGTAGCCCTGGCCTAAGTGGGGTTGGTTTCTTAGTCTGCCCTACCTTGCAGGGCTGACAGGTATCTGGGTACATTTTGAGTTTTTCCCAAGGCAACTGGACTTTCATGTTTTTTTTTTCCCCTTGCAAACATTTTCTTTCTCATCCAAGAAGTTTTCCTTCCCATTTTCCCTTCCAGTCTCTTTTAAAAAACCTCCAGGGGAACTTTAAAGAGGGACTGCTGGGTTAGACCTCCCCCTGTTTGGAAGGCCATCCAGGCAACATTCTACCCACCGTGTGAACTGGGGGTGGGGGAGGGGCTGACCCGGGAAGTTCCTTCTGGATCTCCCCAGATTTCAACCCGGACTTCAAAGTTTTGCAGGAGAGACCCTCTCTATTAACCCTCCCACGTCTTGCAACATTTCGCAAACTCAGTTCTGGGTTCCTGTGAACCTGCTTTTATTGGGAGGAAAAGAGGAGAAAGTGTCATTTGGGTCCCTGAAATCTCTACTGCAGCTTTTAAAATTCGGGGGGGGGGGGGGAAAGGGAAGGTGAAATACCAGGGACCATTGTTTGTTTTGTTTTGTTCCAGAAATGCACCAGGGAAGAAGAAGAGGGAGCCCCTGCCTGCCTACTGTGCGTGGGAATCGCCAGAGGGGAAGATACAGATCTCCGCCAAAGGTCCCGGAAAGGTGACCAGACACGGCTGAAATTGCCCAGTTCAAAGGTTAGACTGGGCTGGGCTGACCGCCCAGATGGCCGGCCGGCCTGCGAGAGATGCAGCCGTGTCTGGCCTTGGTGTGTGCTTTTATAATAATAATAATAATAATAATAATAATAATAATGATGATGATGATGATGATGATGATGATGATGATGATGATGATGATGATGATAATAATAATAATAATAATAATAATAATAATAATAATAATAATAATAATAATAATAATAAAAGTTGGAAGGGACCTTGAAGGTCATCTAGTCCAACCCCCTGCTCAGGCAGGAAACCCTATACCATTTCGGACAAATGGCTGTCCGAACGGGCACAGCCAGGAGTTTAAGCTGAAAGCCCTCCCCCCACTGCCCTTTGGGGTCCAATCTCCATTACCTTCCACAGGTAGTCCTCGATTTACCACCACAGCTTTCCGGCGCTAAGCGGGACATTTGTTAAGTGAGCTTTGCCCCGTTTTACGACTTTTCTCGGCCAGGTTTGTTATGACAGTTTACGACCTTTCCTGCTGCGGTTGTCAAGGGAATCACTGCAATTGTTCAAGTCCAGGACTACGGGTGGTGGTCCTGCACTTACGACCGCAGCTGAGCCCAGAATTTATGTCGCTAAGTGAGAAATGTGTTAAGAGAGCCTTGCCCCCATTTCGCAACTTTCCTCGCCACGTTTATTAAGGGGATGAGTGCGGTTGTTAAACGGTCGTAAAGTCCCTTTTTTCAGTGCTGTCGTAACTTCAGTCACTAAACGAACTCCTGAAAACTGAGGACTATCTGTAGAGTGAAGCCTGTTTTTGTTTTTGTTTTCCAACGGTCCACTTAATTCCACGACGACTGGCTGGTTCTGCCGGTCTTTTTTCCCAACGTTCTCGTCTTTCCTGATCATTGATAATCACGCAGGCTCCTCCGCAGAGCCCCAATTACGAAAATTGTTTCCATGACAAAGCCTTCAGGTCTGTGGCCTGGCAGAGCGACAGCAGCCGTGCGGAAATCATTGACTTCCCCCCCCCTCGCTGATTTTGGGTCGATGCACTCTGGCAAGGTGGCCTCGGAGGGGGGGCAGGTCCCAAGAGCCAAACAGGGGAGCAAAAAACCCCTTTCCCCCCCGGCCCTCTATTGCGAGGACGGACTCTGGTCTTTCATCCACCGCGGTCCAAATGCGCAGGCATGTGCTTGCACCAAAAGACGTATCTCTTCTTTCTTTCTTTCTTTCTTTCTTTCTTTCTTTCTTTCTTTCTTTCTTTCTTTCTTTCTTTCTTTCTTTCTTTCTTTCTTTCTTTCTTTCTTTCCTTTCTTTCTTTCTTTCTTTCTTTCTTTCTTTCTTTCTTTCTTTCTTTTTTCCTTCCTTCCTTCCTTTCTGAGAGGCTCAAAGCTGTCTCATGTCCCTTGGCTGGTTTTTGGAAGAAAAAAAGGCATCTGCAGGGCAGCTTATGGAAGAGGAAGGCAAAGCATGCCCCAGATCCAATCATTGGTTAACGACTTTTATCCGCTGGGTTCTGTGACTGTTGATTGGAATGTTTTATTAATGCTTTATAGTTTCCATGCTGTAAGCTGCTCTGAGTCGTTGGATGCAAGATGGAGGCAAACAAATTTCCCAAATAAATAACAAAATCAATTCAATTCAGAATAGAGCTGGAAGGGTCTTTGGAGGGTCTTCTAGTCCAACCCCCTGCTCAAGCAGGAGACCCTAGATCATTCCAGACAGACAGATGTCCAATCTCTTCTTAAAAACCTCCAGTGATGAAGCACCCACAACTTCTGGAGGCAAGCTGTTCCACTGGTTAATTGTTCACATTGTTACAAAGTTTCTCCTTAATCCCAGGTTGCTTCTCTCCTTGAGCAGTTTCCATCCATTGTTTCTTGTCTTGCCTTCTGGTGCTTTGGAAAATAAAATAAAACCAAATAAATAAAATAAAACAATAAAACAAAATAAAACAATAAAATGTAAAATAAAATAAAATAATAAAATAAAACAATAAAGTACAATAAAATAAAACAATAAAGTATCAAATAAAATAATATAATAAAATAATAAAGTAAAACAATAAAGTAAAACAATAAAGTAAAACAATAAAATAAAACAATAAAGTATCAAATAAAATAATAAAATAAAATAAAATCCTGGGTTGGCCATCCCAGGAGAGGTGGGATCGGCCGATGGCTGTGGAGGGCGTAGTGCAGCCTCCATCCTGCGTCTGGTGTCGTTTTTGGCCCAGCCAGCATCGCCTGCCATTCAAACTGGGTCTCTCCTTGAGTCTGGCCTGCTTTGATGGTGGACGCAGTCGGGGTGGGGGTAGACCAATCTGTCACCAGCTGCTTTGACCCGATCTGGCGCCCTGCCCGTTGGCAGAAGAGGCGCTGATGGACAGGCCGGTGTGGCCCAGGCCGGCATGCCTGGCAGTTTCGGCAGGCAGTGCAGACTTGAGGAGGCGGCAGGACTGCCCTTGGTTCTGTGCCAAGGTTGGCTGCCTGCATCCTGGCACGTCTCCAGCTCTTCACAATCTCCATGCTGGTAAATAAACAGATCCTTACAATCACACCGGAAAGGTGAAGGAACGCTGCTGCCGGTGCAGTCCTCTCGCCAAAACTCCAGAGGAAGGGATGACCATAAACAGACGTCTGGCCCCTCCCGATGGGGAGCAACAAGGTACCCTCCAGATGTTTGGGGCATCCCAGTCTGGTCCTAAGAGAGCAAGAAGGGCCATTTCTGAATTAGAGAACCGATGCCCAATTTTAAATCCGTCGTTTCCTGAATGGCTGAACCCCCAAGAGTTCCTCCTGAGGTATGACTCAGCTCGTTCCTGGTTTACCAGCATCTCCAGCACATGCATAGGTAGTCCTCGGCTTACAACTATCCTTTGGCAATTGTTTGAAGTTACTACAGTGCTGAAAGAGTGACTTACGACTGGCCTTTGCACGTCCGACTGTCGCAGTGTCCCTGCAGTTGTGTGATTGTGATCCTGACACTTTGCAATCAACTCACATTCCTACCAGATGCATTTGCAACCTTTTCAGATGGCTTCTGGCAAGCAAAATCAAGGGGTGGGGAGCTGTGTTCGCTTAACAACCTAAGCAAAAAGGTTGTAAAGTCAGTCACGGTCACGTGATGACTCAATTAATGCCTGCATCACTTGGCAACGGAAGCTCCAGTCCTAATAGTGGACATAAGTTGAGGATTATCTAAGGGGTGGTCACAAAGAAGAGGGGTCAACCTATTTTCCAAAGCGCCTGGAGGCTGGACAAGAAGCAACGGATGGAAACTAATCAAGGAGAGAAGCAACCTGGAATTAAGGATAAACTTCCTAAACAGTGAGAACAGTGGAACCGCTTGCCACCAGAAGTTGTGGGTGTTTCATCACTGGAAGTTTTCAAGAAGAAACTGGACAGCTACTTGTCTGAAATAGTGAGCAGGGGGCTGGACTAGAAGACCTCCCAAGACCTTCTGCTATTCTACTACCTAGGTGAATGGTGGGGAGCCTCATAGACACACCTGCACAAAAGGTAGGGAGCCACACAGCCACCTCTTCACAAGAGGAAAGGTAACCATGACTACCTAGAACCTGATTTCCAAGTTGGGCCAGCCACCATCGGGAAGACCAACGTTCCCCTTGCAGCGTGGATTATTTACAGGATGGCTTGAAAAGTTACCAACTTGGGCCGGACGGACAGGACGATGGGTTCAATGACAAAAGGTGTCAGTCTTTGTTTGCAAATCACCGATGGATTTCACTGAAACGGGTGGCAGATCAGTTGCCCCATTTTGGAGTGGGGCAGGTGGTGGGGGGGAGGCCAAATCTCCCCGGCTTCAGAAGACCAGCTCTGCTTCAGGCGGGAGCCGTTTCTGGAGTGAGTCCTCCAGCAGCCCAAGGCAGGTGGTGGGGGGGGCGAGGGGAGACATTGCTAAAAAGGGGCCTAGGCTGGGATGGGGGGGAGGGGGGCTGTGGAATGGCCAGAGGGTTTTTGAGCAACGCCAGCCAAATTATTCACCGGGGAATAAATTACTGCGCCATTTAGCCTTCCCACCTTCCCTAGGATTCTAATTTCCCCCAGCCCCATTGGTTGGTGGAGAGTTATTTGCTAATTAGTTAGGAAAGAGAGGTTTTTGGGCTCCGGAGGGAGATGTAGAACAACTGATTACCCATCCTTATTAAACACTGCACCGTAGGTCATTATGATCAGAGGCTTAGCTGAGATGGACAAAGGCCATTTTGGCCAACGGTTCTTTTTTTAAAAAAAATAAATTTTAGCCTGCAAGGCACGAACGTGGCAGATGCTTGATGTGGCACCGGCAAAAATAATAATGAAAAAACAGCCCTGCTTTTCCAAGCCAATGGCTCCATAGCCACGCAGACTCTGGGTGTAAAATTTGGGGATGGAGAAGAATGGAGCCTCATTGGACCTGGGAAATACGAGGAGGGGGGCCTGGAGGACTCTTTCCAATCTTCTGGGCTGCTTCATAAATACCCAGAAGTGCTGTTGGGATAAGGAATCCCATGTGGCAGGGCTGGAGTCTTGACGCTTGGCAGTGTCAAGCCAATGATACATTATGTGCCGCCTGTGAACAGATGTGCATTCTGAGCTCCGCTTGATAAAAAGCTGCCTGCAATTTGGGGCCAGATGGGCTTGGCCAGAGGTGGGTGGAACATCTTGAGAGGGGGAAGGACGAGGAGCCCCAAAACCAGGGTCTTGGAGAACCAGGCTTTGAAACAAGGGCTGTTGTGGGGGGCTGTCCTGTGCCCTGCTGGGCAAAGGAACCCAACGCTCATCCGAATGCCTTTTCTGATGGTGCTGTTGACCTTGGGGAGAAGTTGCCCATCACGAGAAGTGCATCTTCAGCACGACTTCAGTCATGACTGGGTGGCAGCATCGGGAGATGCCATCAGTCAAGACAGTCGACCATCTTGGACCCACTGTACGCAATAGGTTGAGCAGAAAACACCTGGACCTCTTCTTTGATGGAATTCTGGAGAAGTCTGAGAATTAAATCCACAGGTCTTGGAGAGAACCCAAGTTGGAGGTTGGCTTAAGCTACCATGGCTAAGTCTCAGTCGGAAAAATGGTTTAGAAATCACACTGAATGGCTTCAAAGGTGGTGTGGAGCCAACACCAAACAAGGCTATTCTTTTCCAAATTTGAAAGCAATGCAGCTCCAAGAATTCCTAGCTGGAAGCCTGCAAGATATGAGATTTGCAGGGCTGGGAAGACCTCCTGCCTAAATCCTTAGAAAATTGCTGTCAATCAGAGTAGACCATGTTTCTCCACGTGAATAACTCTGGGAAGGGGCCCAGCTTCCATCCTTGACTTTGCTGCTTGGGAGCCAGCTCACAAATGGCGATCACATGACCCTGCCACTGTCACAAGTACCTGCCGGTTGCCAAGCACCTGAATTTTGAAAATACGAGGATGCTTTAACGGTCATGAGAGGACCAGTCAAAAGTCCCTCTTTTCAATGCCATGGTGCTTTGAACAGTTCCCAGATGAACGGTTATAAGTCAAGGACTATCGCGCCAGCCAGAAAACTACTTGACTATGAAACGTGGAAGTGGAAGGTTACCTTTTATGGCGCTGCCTCACAACGAGACCCACTTACACACATCCTTCTGCTGTGGGCCCTAGAGAGGGGGGCCAAACCCGACAACAAAGCCTACTAGCCACCCTGTCTTGGCCGCTTCTGGAAACAGGGATGATTGTTGCCTGGATAACACAGAACAAAGAACCAGGACGGTCCCCATAAATTAGGGATGAGCCCAGCCAACACAAGGTTGCAGTGCGAAATGTTCCTTAAAGACAAATCTGCCCCTATCCCACCTGCCCCTCCAGACCCCAATCGGCCCACATCAGTGGGCACAGACCTTCCAGTTCACTTAAGCTGCATTCAGACATGCAGACCCAGGCTTGGCTTGCCAGCAATAATCGAGGCTTGGCTGTTGCCTCCGAGATCCAGCCTCACCTCCCCCCCGCCAGCCGGCCTGTTTGCTTCCCAGCCCCGAAGAACGACCGACCTCTTCCTCCCTGTCCCCCATAATCCATGGCTTCCAGGGAGAGGCTGAGAGCCCCACCTCCGAAGCATCCCTCCCCAAGCTTTGCCAGCGCTACGTGGGCAATTACGGGAAGAAAGACAGGTATAAGGAGAGGCAATTACTGACAGAGAGATATAGATTACCCCCCAGTCACAGCACAAAAAGAGAGTATTAAAAAACCTCCTGGGGTGCTCTTCCCCACTGAGACGGCGGCGCTGATCCCTCCTCTCTTTCCTGCAGAAAATCAGGAACGAGGGACTCTCTCCTTAGCCAGGCAATCTCCGGAGCATCTTTGCATGCAGAGGAGGATGGGCCCTGGAGTTGGAGTGGCTGGAAATATGGGGGGACTGAAGGAGCCCAGGAATCCGATTTCCTTCCTTCCTCTCTCTCTGCCCTTCCTTCTTTTCCATCTCTTCTTCCTTCATCTCTCATTTCCTTCCTTCCTTCCTTCCTTCCCTCCCTCTCTCCCTCCCTTTTTCATATTCCTCTCCCTTCATCTCTCATTTCTTGCCTCCCTTCTCTCCTTCTTTCCTTCTTTCCTCTCATTTTCTTCCTCCCTTCCTCTTTCCCTCCCTCCCTCTTCCTTCCTTCCTTCCTTCCCTCCCTCTCTCCCTCCCTTTTTCATATTCCCCTTCCTTCATCTCTCATTTCTTGCCTCCCTTCTCTCCTTTTCTCTCATTTTCTTCCTCCCTTCCTCTTTCCCTCCCTCCCTCCCTCCCTTTCCTTCCTTCCTTCCTTCCTTCCTTTCTTCCTTCCCTCCCTCTCTCCCTCCCTTTTTCATATTCCCCTTCCTTCATCTCTCATTTCTTGCCTCCCTTCTCTCCTTCTTTCCTTCTTTTCTCTCATTTTCTTCCCTTCTTCTTTCCCTCCCTCCCTCCCTCCTGCCTTCCTTCCTTCCCTCCCTCCTTCACATTTTCCTTCATCTCTCATTTCTTGCCTCCCTCCCTCCTTTACCTAACTCCCTCCCTCCCTCCCTCCCTCAGCAGCCATCAGCCTCGGTTTCCCAGGTCTGGAAGAGAAAGTGCAAAAGCTTGTCCTTTTCTCCGCCTTCCTTGGCACAGCACACAGGAATCACAAAGCAGCACACAAATAAATCCTTGTGCCGCTGGGGTGAAGGGAAACCATGCAGTCTCTGCACAGGTCATGGGCTTCTGATGCTCACCTCAATTCTGGCAGAACCACCGCCCCCCCTTTTTCCTTCTTTCCAAGGTGGAGCCAGAACAAAGGCCTGGAGGGGGGGGGGAGTCTCCACCAAGGCCAGAAGCTGAAGGGGCTCTGGAGGAAGAGCCGGCTGGGGGTTCAAGCTCCCTTCCTATTGCTTGGCCTGTAAATTCCCCTCCAGGTCCCAGATATAATTTCCTCCTCTGATTCCCAACCTGAATGTGGAGCACTGTAAGAGAAACTTGGAGGATACGAGAAAAACCAGACAGTGATGGGGTGAGCCCAACCACTATTGTTCAAAAATATATACTAAACCCCTTTTCTAAATAGTAGCCCCCCAAAAAAGATGGATGTCCCTGCTGAAACCCCACCGAACATTTCAAGGCAATCACACCCTTCACCACACATTTGCAGATGAATCTTCAGATCCTCCCCACAAGATGGAGAGCTGATCTCTACAGATTCTCTTCTTGTCAAGTTGACCAAACCACTTTCTTATTTCTTGGCTGGTTGTGATGGGCCCAAACCTCCATGGATATAAAAAAAAAATGGATCCATTCCACCAGCACCAAGTGGAACCCATGGAATTCCTCATCACGCTGCTTAGGACTGCCACATCTCCAGGAGGTCACTTTCCAACGTTACATATGAAAGATCCTTCACCGCAGGCTCTTCCAGAGAATTTTCTGAAACTATCCCATCCAGAAGCCAACCGTGTCTTATTCCATCATGCCTCATACAAGAGGTCTTCTGAAGATGTCAGTAGAGTCAAACCTGGGAAACCGAGGCTGATGGCTGCTGAGGGAAGGAAGGAAGGAAGGAAAATGAAAGAGAGAGGTGAAGGAAGGAGAGTGTGAAAGAGGAAAGAAAGGAGGTAGGGAGGGATGCAAGGATGCAAGGCAAGGATAAGGACTGGAGGCCAAGGCTGGAGATCAAAGAGATTTCCCATCATCCTCCCTTATTTCCCAAGATTCTTTAAGGAAGTGTTTCTCAACCTTGACAGCTTGAAGATAGGTGGACTTCAACTCCCAGAATTCCCAGCCAGCGAAGCTTGGTAAGCAGAGTCATCTGTGGTGTTTTTCAACCTTGGCAGCTTTTTTGAAGGCCCCCCCCCCCATCTTCAAGTTGCCATGGTTGAGAAACTGCATTAAGGGAAGCCACAACGGTGAAAACTGGTGCCGAATCGACAGGATTTGGGCCCTTCCTTGTTCGAAAGTTGCAGAAAGGTGTACGGGATGAAAAATTGCCAAATGGAGCTTTTGAAAGAAATTCTTTTAAAAAAAAATCACAGCTCTTGTTCATGGACAGAAAGGGTTAGAGAAGCCAGCGCTCTCCCGTCTCCATCTCACCTGCTCAAAGGAGGCGAAAACACGGCTTTCAATCAAAGGGTTGAAATGAAAGCAAATGAAACAGAACAGCAGTCCTGCGAAGGATGGGTATTTTTTTTTCTAAATTCTCCTGCACACAGGTAGGAGCAGTCCATAGGAAGTATAAGGTATTGGGAAAGTCACCTGATCAGCAAAGCCATTGCAGATTCACTGTATGAGGTTTTTAAAAACAGATTAATTGATTTCGGACCAATTCAAAGGGAAAACAAAAGACGCTTAGAAGATGCGATGCGCGGAGGCCATTGCTTTTAAGCCACCATTTTTCCTGTTTCTCTTTTCCTGTGAACAGTGGCCTTAATATAACCAGGTGTTTAGAGAACAAACCTGAATGATTTAGAAATTAACCCGTTATATCCACCCACAGGGGTGGAGTGTAGAGAAGAGAATGCCCAAGTCATCTCCGAGGTGCACTCCAAACACATTTCACCCCTGACTTCGGCCCATTTTTAAAACCACTTGCCTTTCCCCACAACAATCTGGGATGGAGGGCTGTCAACAATCCAGTGATTGGTGGCCACAACACAAATCAAACCGGCTCGACTCGCCGGCGTTGAGCCTACGCACCCTGGATTACAATTCCATTCGAGAGCCCAGCCTCCCTCCAATTTATTTATTATTTTCAGCGGGATAAACTCAAATCCATGGAGGATGAGAGCGTCTTTCTTAAAAGGGATTCATAGCGTGATGCCCCTTGGAGTTTTTCTTCTGCAGGAAAGCGGTCCATATGTTGGAAGATAACGAAGAGAACACGATGCGAGCCAGCAAGTGGAGCGAACAGCATGGATCCTTGCAGATTCAAAACAGAGGGGCAGCTTGGATAATTACGCCAACCTCCCTTCCCTCGGCTTCAAGCTTCCCCTGGCACTCCAGCATGCCTGGGCAGCAAAGGCACCCTTCTCATTTGAGGTCCCTTGGTCTCTTCCTCTGCCCCAGATCAGCAAAGGTGGTGCAGTCTCACTTACATCCCAGCCCCATGTGTCCCCCTGTTTGGTCCTGCCACTTCCCCTCCTGGCTTTTGCTCTGTCTCAGCCCTGGCCCCAGTGATGCCACCTTCTCGCCTCTCACCTTCACTCCAGGAAGGGCCTGCCACCATCTCCGCTCAGCCTCCCTGGAAATCAGGGTCAGCCTGCACTGCTGTTAGACAGAGCTTTGCCATACGTGTTGCTGATCTTAATGCCCTGCCACTTAATGGGGATGTGGAGCTGTGGGAGGGGGGGGGCTCCTCCCACCTGCCAATCTGGAGGATTGTTACCACCAAGCTCACCCCAAGGGAGCAGGCAGGTAGCTGTGTATGCTCCCCACCCTGGTCTTCCCCACCCAAACCTCGTCACTCAAGATCCCCCTTGCATCAAGGCTGGGGGAACTCCCCAATCAGGACTTTCCCAATTTCTGCCTGGAAGAAGCAAGGGGGCTCAGAGGCAGATTTCGTAATAACCAGGTGCTCCCCTAGAACGGACACTGCTACAATCTGTTCGCATGGATTCATTGGTCAAATAATAATCCTAACAACAGCTACACTGAAGATGTGAAACGGGCTGTTGCTAGAAGAGACCAAGAAAGTCCCTCTTTTAAAACAACCCAAGAAAGGGGGTCTGATTGCCTTTAGGAGCGGCACATCCCTCTCCTGGGCTGGATCTTGTCTGCCAATGGACGGGATATAGGAAAACCCTGAGAAAAGCAATAAAGCAGGACAAGAAACAACAGATGGAAACTAATCAAGGAGAGAAGCGACCAGGAATTAAGGAGAAACTTCCTAACAGTGAGGACAATTAACCAGTGGAACAGCTTGCCATCATAAGTTGTGGGTGCTTCATCACTGGAGGTTTTTAAGAAAAGACTGGACAGCCACATGTCTGAAATGGTGTAGGGTCTCCTGCTTGATTAGGGGGCTGGACTAGAAGACCTCCAAGGTCCCTTCCAGCTCTACTCTGATAGACTGAGATGATTTCTCACAGCATCTTACTGCAAAGCAGGACTTTCTCTCCCTGCTGCCAAGCAGTGACGAGTTCACCGAGCCTATTTTTAGTGCGGCGTTTGCCACACGCAGGGCCTCTGTTGTAAGACAGGAAATGCTCAAAAAGTCTGCTCAGAAAAAAACAGCCTTGTTTGGCTTTCCCTACCCCAACCCTTTCCAACGCGGCTTGACGTGTTTGGCATGATAACACGCTCGGGGTTTTGTCTGCCGCGTGGCTCCTGCGCGTTTCCCATCTCGGGGAAAACTGGAGAGGACTTGAGCCAAGGTGAGGGAGCTGGTTGGCTCTTTAGGAACCGTGCGAAAACAACGGGGGTGGGGTGGGGGGTGGGAAAGGGGTGGGCTAAAGAGCAATCAAGGAGGGTGAAGGAACAGCCTTGGATTTGGCATGGGGTGGGGGGAGATATGGAGAGTTTAATTCTTTGGATGCTGATTCTATCAGGACCACCTTTGCTCCTCAGAGTTGCTGGAGATGCCACCTTCTTGGAGACCCAACGCAACGAGGGGGCATTCTCTCGCAGCCTCGTCCAAGGGGTGTGGGTTTGTGTGTCAGTTGGGCTGTTTTGTGAGGCCCGCTGCAGAGCAACGGTCCCTCCTCCCCACCTGCTCTCCCTTGATTAAGCTGCTCAGGTTTCTGGAGACAGCTATTTGCATAACAAATACCTTATGCCTGAATGACAGACATCCAAGCATTTGGCCCTCTGAGCCCAAATCAGCACCAGAGGGCTGGCCAGAAATAAAATAGAGCCTGACTGGGGAAGGGGGCCGAAAAGATCAACAGTGCAGGGCTGAAGAGGTCAGCTATAAGGACCCAGCGCTCCATTCCACTCCCTCACCCAAAAAACACTAACATTTTTTTCTGCATTTATGCTGGGGGGGGGGGGAGAGAGAAATTAGCAATGTGGAGGAGCCGACAAGCAGCACATCAAAATGCACTTGGCACTTATGTGCATCCGAGTTGTTAAAGGACAGGCACTAATCTGGTAAAATTGCTGTTATTAATGACAATCAGAGAGGCGCAGCGGGGGCCCCGCTAGGCCCACCACTTGATTCCCTCCAACTGGGTGTGTGTGGTGTGTGTGTGTGTGTGTGTGTGTGAGAGAGAGAGAGATGGACAGAGGCTTAATCACGCTGCCCTTCTTCATCTGGGGGAATCTGCAGCATTTCGGAAAAACACGCTAGCGAGGCATGATCTGGTGTCTTAAATACCAGCGCCTGGTTGAGCCACCTTGATTGGACCTTATCTGTCTTTGGTGGCAGAGCCTGCCCTCGCCTCCTCCAGCCCCCCCCCCCAATGCTGGAAGGTGAGGCTGTCAGTCAGCCCCCTCCCCACCAAGGTTTGATTTAATTGGCCTCCTCGTCCCCCACCATCCCGGTCTCTATGGCTCAGACGGATAGCTCTGTTCGGAGAGGGCGTGCTGGTAATAACAGTAATAATTCCCATAAAAAGGATTGCGCCTCAAGAATCCATCCACCCCGTGGGTGAGGAAAATCCTTTTTTCTGTGGTTGCACCGCAGCGGGTGGCAGCAGGCACGGACGGGGCGGGAAGGAAGGCAGGCAGGAAGGAAGGGGGGGGTCCGCTACTGATGGAGCCCACTGCGCCGAGGCCCCTCGCTTGAGTTATGAGATCATTTGCCAACCTGTAGGATCCATAAATCCCCCGGCCTCGCTCTTGGCCCATTACGCAGTGCTCCGATTGTGTCATGCTTGCTCGGGTTCCAGCCCTCGCCCCTTCTCTCAAATCGCTGAGGCCGAAATTTTCAATTAAGGAAGAGGAGTAATTATCGGCAGAGCGCCGGGTTGGGTGACGGAAAAGAGGGGAGTGGGAGATTTCCTCCTGCAGCAGCACCCGATCAGGAAGCACAAGGCCAGGGCTTGGGGTGGGGATGGGTGGGAGAAAGGATGGGGCGCTTGCCAAGGGTGGATGGGCAGAGTGGGGTCTCTGATGCACCCTGCAGCTACTGGGCACCACAACCGCATCTTCAAGGTCAGCTTATGACGACACTGAGTGTAAACGACGGGCGCCCAAGGTTGGCAACTTGAAAACCTACGCACTTCAACTTCTTCCTGGCTGGAGAATTCTGGGACTTGAAGTCTTCAGGTCTTCGAGTTGCCAACATTGCACCCCTGGGGTGTAAATGGACCCCAATCGACCGCCAGCTCAGATTCTTTCTCCCAACAGCAGCAACTTCCCTTCCAACAACTTGCAACCTGCTTCTTGTAACCTAAGCCCCAATTTTCGGGGTGCAGAGAACCCCTCGCTGACAGTCAACTACAGTGTCCAACCTGGGCTTGACTCCAAGCAAATTTGTGGGATCCCTCAGTTGCTTCTGTGTTTGCCCCCGAAAGAAAAGTTTGGGAGTCCCTCTTGTGTCGCCTAGAACGTCGCTCGGGAGGCGTCTGGCAGCCCCTCCTCCTGCGATCCCCAAATTTTATCGCAAGGCAGAAGCTTTTCGCCAGCTTTTCCGCCTCTGTGGATGCACCTGGCGAAGGGAGCTGAAGCACACGAAAGCCTGCGAGGTTTTACTACAATGGGGGTGATGAAATGAGCAGCAGCACACGAAAGCGTACCCATTTTCTAAAAAAATATTGGATGCCTCTCACGCAGGGGAGCAGAGAAAAGCGTCTTGACTTTGAATAAAATCTGCAGATCAGAAAAAGATCCCTCCTGAATGTGGGCCACCGGAGACTCAGACATCAGCCCTCCTACCGAGTCAACATCCACAGAAAACATTCAATTCCCTCTGGAGAAACTGAGTCATCAGGCTTCTTTAACTGGATTTGTTAACGCTGTCAGCACCGGGCTAAGACAGGCAACCAGGTCACCCACCAGGTCCAATTCCCTGGGCTGCTCAGACAAAATCTGTCTTCCCTCCCTCCTCTCCAGTCCCAGTTGAAACCCAGGGGCATTGCCCCTCCCTCGGCCATCGCCCGCCTCCCCAGCCATAATTTATAAACCTCTGACCCCCTCCTCCCTCCAAATCAAGTGGATCGATGGACGGATCAGGCAGCCTTTTTTACAGAAGCAGCCTCAGCTGTTCCTTTGCAGCTAATGATCCAGCTTTGCCAAGTTCTGCTGTCTCACTCAGATGAAGAGGAAGGTGGAGAGGAGAGAAATTAGGAAAGCAGTATGACTTCCTTCCATCCTTCCTTTCTTCCTTCACTCCCTCCCTCCTCCCTCTTTCCTTCCTTCCTTCCTTCCCTGACCCTTGAGATGGGGTGAAAGAAGAGGAGGTCCACCTATTTTCCAAAGCACCTGAAGGCAGGACAAGAAGCAATGGATGAAATCTAACTAACCAAGGAGAGAACCAACCTGGAACTAAGGAGGAATTTCCTGACAGTGAGAACAATCAATCGGTGGAATGGCTTGCCTTCAGAAGTTGTGGGTGCTCCATCACTGGAGGCTTTTTTTTTTAAGAAGAGACTGGACAGCCAGGTCTCCTGCCTAAGCAGGGGGTTGGACTAGAAGACCTCCAAAGTCCCTTCCAGCTCTGTTATCCCGTTATGGATGGAGCAGCAGCAAAACCTGTCCAATCCCTCAGCATGCCCTCAACAGACAACTACGTTGCATGGAAAACATACAAAAAAGGCACAAAGTCAGCGGGTCTCCTCTTGCACTACAGGTCATCCTCGTTTAACAACCACAATCGAGACCAGCAACTTGGTTGTTAAACAAAGTGGGTGCTTATGATCTTCCTTCCTCTTTCCTTCACTTTTACAGGCTATAAACGCAAGGCTTGGCGGCAAAGTTAGTTTTCCATCACCATGGGCCCTGCAGACGGTCACTTTATGAGGCTTTTGCTAAGTGAGAACTATCCCAATTTGGTGCTGGCTTTGAAGATGGAGGAACCGGTCTCTGCTGGTTGATCTGCATCTGGCAAGCCTGTTTTTAGTTCGGAAAGGTGGGGATGAAGGGAGTTCCAGATACCGAAATTTGTTAATTGGACTTTCTCATCTTCGGCAAAGAACCAAAGGAATCTTGTCCATCTTCATGGGCCAAATTCTTATCCATCCTCACGGGCTCAAATACCCCTCCAGGAGTTTATCCCAGGCCCCCTGGGTGCCCAACTGTCATTTTCCTATGAATTTAGGAGAATGCCCGCAGTCTCTCTGCATGCCAGTGAAAGCAGCAGCGTGTGAAACAGGAATTGCCCCCCGGGAAGGATGGACGGGTGAGTCCCATTGGCCGAGGAGAGGAGAAAGAATCTGCGTGCATTTCATTCATGCGGACGTCACCTACCTCTCCCGTCACAGATTTAAGTGGCAAACAAAGTGACCCATAAACCATGTCGCCATCTTACATCTGCAAAAAGCCCTTCATTAATCGGGTGCCAGAGAGAAAAAAGGCCAATTAACTCGTGATGCGACGCAACATCTGTCAGATGGGCCTGCCGGGGGCCCCTCAGGTTCAGATTCAAATCTGATACCTTGCTGGAGGTTACTGTCGATAAGACGCCGTTCTTCTTGTAAAGAGTCGGGGGTCTGGGAACCCCCTGCCCAATAACCTTGTGGCTAATATGCTCTACCCACCGACTCAGGGGCTGTTCGGTTCGAAAAACACCAATAACCCAAACCAGCTCCAGGTAATACTCTCCTATTCTAGCTATGAAATGGAAACTTTGCACGGATATTATCGCTTAGCGAAAACCTCGGTATTTCTGCTTTGTCCCTTCCTGCTGTCCTTCAACGCTCTTTGACTTAAAAGAAGAACGTCCCTGCAGTCACACTGAAAAATGCCATAACCAAGGTTAAAACCGTGCCAACGGGAAGCGTCGTGGTCCTGCAGGGCGGCATTGTAGAAACAGCCCTCCAGACCCCAGCGTGGTATTTCCAGTCAGGGGGACGACAGTTCCTCAAAACCCTCAGACTAGGAATCGTGGATGGTGAGGTCCAACCGCCTGCCTTTGCTCCCTGCTTCAGGGGTCGATTTTGGCCACGGACAAGCCAGGTTTCAGTAGCTCCTTTCCAAGGAAGTTGTTGCTCGTAGTCAGAAATTGCAGATTGATCAATAGCCGAGCACAGGTGGAGTGCAAGTCTGCCTGTCCATTGCCAGATTCTAGAGCTGAGAACCTGGCCTCGGAGAAAGTCAGGAGGAGGGCCCCCCTCCCAGGCTGGGACGTGCCTCCCCACCTAGCCCACTGCTTCTTCCCAGGCTCCCGGGCAGCTTTCAGTAAACCCAAGCAGGTAACACCTGCCAGCAGAGGTCTACACCCTCTTGACCTCCTTGCCCAGGGCTCTGGCCACTGCAGAGGCGCCTGGACCCCCGGGATTGATGGATTGTCTCTCGCCCAGGCCCCCTTGGCTTTCTTCCCCTCCCCCGTGCTCATTTTCCCTCTGCTGTGCAGCCGAGTGTGTCTGCCCCCCTTCCTCCCTCTCTTCCAACGCTCGCTTGCGCTTCCTTCCTTCCGTATAAGAGGCTGAGCCAGACAGAAAGCAAAATAAATCGGATGCCCGAGGATCTTAATGATGACCATTTATAGGGGAATTGGCAGGGTGGGGGAAGGAGGCGGGGGCTGCATCCTTGCTCCCTCCAGGAGGAGGAGAGAAGAGGGTCATCAGTCACCGGCAGAGGAGAGAGCCCGGAGCAGGGAAAGTGGCGTAGAGACGTAGGCGTTCAGACGTCCCTCGTGGGCACCTCAATTCCAGCCCAGATGGGGTCCCACCCGCAGCAGACGATGCCCGCATGGCCCCCAGGAAAGCCACCCAACCCCCCCAAGGGAGAGGCAGGCATTGGGGGGGGCATCCTTGCACGACTCCTGCCTCCTTCCCTATCTCACCCCAGGACTACAGCCCTCCAGCCCACCCCACAGCTGCCCAACCATCTTTGGAGAAACACAGCCCCGCTGTAAACCAGGTTTGTTCTTCCTGTCCTGGCAGCAAAGACGAGGATGCCAGTCCAGGAATGAGCTTTGCCCGGGGCTGGAGACAGATTGGAGACTAATGGCCTCGCTGCCTTCTGGTGAAGGGGTTTCTGGATGGGGGGGAGGGGGAGGGAAGGCAGCAGCCATTTTTCAGTGTGAGCTGACAGGGACAACACCAGCTGCTAAGTCCCACCTTGAGAGCCATTGTCAACTGCGCCACACGTCCAGCCCTTTGACACCCTCTCCCCCCCCCCAGGCCTTGGGAGGGGGGGATCTTCTGCTCAGGCCTATGGGAAGAGAGCTCTGGAGAAGGGCAAAGACCCTCCCCACTCTGGGACCACTTGGAGGGTCCCCAGTGCAGCTTTTCTCCAACTCCCTGACACTGCCCACCAGGAGACCCTGGGAAGCTCAGGATCCAAAAGACTTTGAAAAAAGTTTTCTTTCCCTTCCCGGGATTCCCACCAAGCGGCGCTTCCCCTTCCTCTCAATTTTGCCCAGCAGCATCTACTGCAGGGGGGAAATGTGGGTTCCCAGGGGATCCCTTCTCCCCATGTTGCCTTTTGCTCTGGATCTCGGCCATCTCTTCGGTCCCATTCTGGGACCAGTCAACATCAGCTCCAGCCCCATATTCTCTTGTGGGATGAGAGGGGGGAAGAACCAGTGTTCACCCTGTGGCTTTTCTTCCCAGGGGCCATGGGGAGAGGGGAGGAAGCCGGAAGGGGGGGGGGAAGGTCCGATCCAGCTCTTCAGCTGGTCCTGGGCTGGCTAAGAAGAGACCAAACCCTCTTTCCTTCCAACCAGAAGGGAGCCAGCTGCTGAACTGGTCCTTTCTCCCTCTAGAGCAGAGTTTCTCAACCTTTAAGATGGGAGGACTTCAACTCCCAGAATTCCCCAGCCAGCGACTGTCAAAATGTGACAGTAGATCAAAGGTAGAGGGGAGCCAGATACGCATGTAGCTTGGCTCACTTACAGGAGTTATCTCCCCAAAGAATTCTGGGCCATCCCCTCAGTTGCTGCACCTCCCTCTTATTTTTGTACTTTTGAACCCCGACATACACAAAAAGGCCATGTCAGCCACTCAGAATCGGCCTTGGCTCCAGCAGGCAAGCTCTCCCTCCCGATCAAATTTTAATTTCAGCCAGGAGAAAGCCAGCGAGCCAAAACACTCCACTCGGCTGGCCTGCAGGCAGTCCTCACACTTACAACCTCCGTCGGGATCAGAAATTCCAGTTCTTAAGTCAGTCAAGCCCAATTTTATGACCTTGCTGCTGTGGTCGTTAAGCGAACCTGGCTTCCCCCATTAACTCTGCTTGTCGGAAGCCGGCTAGGGCAATCGCACACGGTGATCGCGTGACCCCCGAGATGCTGCCACTGTCCTAAACACACTCCGGTTGCCAGGCACCCCGATTAAGTGGCCATGAGGATGCCGTGTCATGAGTGCGAGGGCCGTCTGTAGCTCACTTTTTTTTCAGTAACTCTGAATGGCCACTAAATGGATGGCCGTAAGTCAAGGACTACCGGCACAAGTTAGATAAATGGGATCAGCTAATCAGTTGGATTAGCCAAGGTGCGATTGGTACCAACTCTGCCAATTTGGAACAAATGGCAACTGCTGATTGGCATCACTGATTCCAGCGTGGCCCACCCGTCTTCTCGCCCCCCTCCAGGGACTCCTCAGAGCTACGAGCCATGAGACCAAGGCTGGGCCTGCCATGTCCAGGGGCAGTCTACCTCTGGGCACTTGGTGTGTGTTTGGGGGTGTGTGAGAAAGCTCCCTCCTCCATGGGTCCTCCTTAGAAAACATCCTGGAAGCCCTAAGCGGGCTCTGTCTTGACCCTCCCTGGGGACCCTCTTGGAAATGTCCTGGAGGGCTGCCTTTAGAGGATGGGGGGGAGGTCTTTTAAGTCTCCCCCCTTCCTCAGTCCTTCCTGGCTCCCCCCCCCCCGCCATGCAAAACGCTGAAGATAGAGCAACTCAGCCGAGCGCCATCCCAGGAGGGCGAAAATCTTCTATTAGAGCATTCATTATAAAGCCCCCTTTAAGAGAAGAAAAGAGAGATGGAGGGAGGGAGGGGAGGAGGGAGGGAAGGGAGGAGGGGTCCGGTGTGGCTGCTTGCATCTTTAATGCAAGAGATGGGGGCTCCGTTTGGCTTTCATCTCCAAGGGTCCCCTTGGGAATCTATTAAGCCCAGTATAAATCTCTCTCCCTCCCCCATCCCTTTTCTTCCTGCCCTCCCGGATTCCACTTTATTATGAAACAGCAACAAACAACGTCATTCGAAAGAGAGAGAGAGAGAGAGAGAGAGAGAAAGGAAAAACCATACCGGTTCAAGTCCTCCTCCTCCCCCTCCTAAGTAGCCATTTACTCATTCAAACCAGAGAGATCCCCAAGAACCTGGCAAAGAAACATTTCTAAAAAAGACGTGTGTGTGTGTGTGTGTGTGTGTGTGTGTGTGTGTGTGACTCTGATTTAATCCAGAAGGACCAAAAAAAAAACCCCACACCTTAGCTTTCCTGCGTTTCACAGCCCTGCCTGGACACCTTTGGCTTAAAATCTGGACCAAGGAAGACACCTGCTCTGTTTACCTGAACGGAAGGTGGTTCTTTTTTTGTTTTGTTTTGTTTTTTTGTTTTTCCTGCAGATACTTTAGCTTTAAAATTCTCATTTATGGAGAATAAGGCAAGAGCAGTCAAGGATTTCTGCGTAACCTGCTTTTGGAGAAAGGATGAGGGATCTCTCAAATCCAAAAGCATCTCCCATTTCAGGTAAACCCTGTGCAGGTCCAGGCAGCCCTCAACTTGCCCCAGGTCATTCAGTGACCATTCAAACTTAAGATGGCCCTGGAAAATAGCGACTCCTCACCGTTTTTCACACTTACGACTGTTGCGGGCTCACGTGATCAAAACTCAGATGCCTGGCAACTGGCTTGCATTTATGACGGCTACAATGGTCCCGGGTCAAGCAATCACGTGACCCCCGGGACTCTGCGGCCGTCATAAATATGAGTCGGTTGCCAACGGTCTGAATTTTGATTGCCACGGAGACTGCTGCAATGGCTGTGTGAAAAATGGCCCTAAGCCGCGTTTTTCAGTCCCGTCGTAACTTTGAAAGGTCACTAAATGAATTGTTGTAAGCCGAGGGCTGGCCGCAATAGGTTTTCTCCCGATCGCTTTAACAGGAAAAAAGTTTCACGTTTTTATACCCTTCAGAAGTAGTTACTAAGCCACCTAACCCTCTTTTTTTTTATCAAACAGCATTCATGGGGGGTGGGGGAAGCAAGAACAAGGTCTGGCTTATATTTAAAAAAACAAAACCAAAAAAAAGGACCGTCTTGCTGCACTTTTCTTCCACGCTCTGGAAAAACCATCCCTGGTTATAAATCACAGGTGCCGGGATTTATATAAGCTGAGCCATAAATCAAGATGGTGAAGCCACAATGGCTAAGTTCATACAACACGTGAAGTCAAAATTCCTTTTATGGCTAAACCTGGGATGTTACAACTCGAGCTGGATTTTCACAAGGTGGAAAGAAGACCACACATTGTGCCCTTGGCGGGAAACGATGTGTTGCGTCTTTGTGTTAGGTGAAACAACCGTCCAGAGATGCTGCTGCCAGCCTCGTTTCTCCAGGTTGAGCCTGTCCAGGATCAGAGTTTTGTTATCCTAAGCTGAGATTAGGGGCTGTGTGAGAGACTGTGAACCCAACTGGACTTTCTTGAGGAGGGTGTGATGCACAGAAAATGCACAAAAGGGTCTTTTTCTCCCATTCACAACTACTCCAAAGAACTTGAATACAGCTGGTCCTTGACTTATGGCCACAGCTGAGCCCAACACTTCTGTTGCTAAGTGAGACACTTGTTAAGTGAATTCTGCCCCAATTTACGACTTTCCTTGTCATAGTGTTAAATGAATCACTGCACTTGGTAAGTTAGTAACACGGTTGTTAAGTGCATCGGGCTTCCCCCATTGACTTTGCTTGTCCGAAGGTCGCAAAAGGGGATCACGTGACCCCGGGACACTGCAACAGTCGTAAATACGAGTCAGTTGCCAAGCACCTGAATTTTGATCACGTGACCCTGGGGATGCTGCAACCGTCGTAAGTTTGAGGAACGGTCCTAAGTCACCTTTTTCAGTGCTGTTCTAAATTTGAATGGGCACTAAATTAACCGTTGTAAGTCGAGGACTACCTGTAGAGCCCCATGGGGGATGATTACGGGCAGGTATTTATTTTCTAGCTGCAATTGTCCTGCGAGGTAGGACAGACTGAACAATGATGACTTTAGAGGGAGACCTTGTAGAGGCTCCCCCTTTGGGAGAAATTTCAACCCAGATTTTCTTGGTTTAATTCCGAGTCCAGCAAGGAGAAAACCTGCTATATATTCCTCTTCTTCAACCATCCTCCTATTAAGTCACCATCACCATCCTCCCTACACAGAAGCCACAGGGAACAAACCGCCAGCTCTAAAACCGTACGCAGCTATCTTTTAAATATCTCCTGGGGAAAAAAACCCTGAAAAATATGGGGAGTGGGGGACGGGGGGGAAGGTTTAAGAGGAAATATCCCCTCTCTCACCCCCAAAGTACTCTTGGCCCACAAACAATGTCGTATCCCCCTTATCTGAGACTGTTTGTTCTTCACTCCAGTTAGGAACTTGTTCACCTCTGAAGAGTCTTTGAGAACTGGCTGGCATTCCCCAAAGTTTAATACCATCCATAAAGGTCCCAGAGGTGCTTTTTCAAAAGGCAATGGGGCTCTGTCTCTACCTGGACTTTGCAACTGGACTCTGTAAACAAAAAAGTCCAGTCGCCTTTTGAAAAAGCACCTCTGGGACAGCCATGACCTGGATGACCGAAGATCTCCATAGAGGTCTATAAAGGTCTGCAAACGGTCCCAAAGGTCCCAAACGTTCCCATTTCTCCACCAACAGCAAGGCAATTAAGTATAGATACACACACACACACACACACACACACACACANACAAACACGCAAACCAATGGGCTGCAATTCACAATCCGTTCCACTTTGTTGGATTTAATGGGACGGCTCAGGAGGAAATGTTCCATGGAGCTGCAGCCATCCCACCTTGCACAGCTTTTCCAGCTGGAGAAAAGGCTGGGAAGGATTTAAAAACAGGAAGGAATCTTGCTGATCCCCAGATGGATGGATGGGTGGATAGATGATAGATAGATAGATAGATAGATAGATAGATAGATAGATAGATAGATAGATAGATAGATAGATAGATAGATATAGATAGATAGATAGATAGATAGATAGATAGATAGATAGATAGATAGATAGATAGATAGATAGATAGACAGACAGACAGACAGACAGACAGACAGACAGACAGACAGATAGATAGATGGATAGGTAATAGATAGATGGATTCTTTCTCACAACCACAAAAATCCTCTCAGAGATTCTCCGGGGTTTGCCTTTCTGAAAGTCCATCTCTTTATGGCAAGAGGCAGGGGGCGAATAGGGGATGTGGGTGGGGGGGATATATTTGCCCTGGGAACAGAAAGACATACAAGGGGGAGAAGGGGGTCCCTGACCAACCCTAGCTAAGATCCCTGGTCTTTGGAGAGAAGAGAAACAAAAACTGCTGCCCTGGGAAACGAGACTTGGGCTTTCCTGGGGCAACATTTCCAGAGCTCTGCCGAGGCTCCTTCTAAAAATCTTCACCTCCAGGGATGTAACAGCCCTTAAACTTCCCGTGTGGGTTTTTCGGAAAGGCACCTCGGCGGAGACCAACTTCGGCTTTACACGGACGGACGCGCGAAGGGAAGGACCACCACACGCATCCCATTCGCATCCCATTCCCAATCCCGCCGGCCCTCCAGCCCAGCCCCTCTTTGGCCCCAGAGAGAGAGAGAGAGAGACGGAGGGAGGGAGGGAGGTGGCGCCCAGAAGCCTCCTCCCCCGCCCCCCCCCCGTCCCTGAGTTGCTCTTCTCAACGCCTCGCCTCCCCAAGCGCACTCCAGTGGCAAATGGCATCAGCGGAAGAAGACAAGGGAACCAGGGAATGAATGAATGGATGGATGGATGAATGAATGAATGAATGACCGGAGAGCATTTCTGCAGGCCCACCAACGGAACCTCAAAGCATTCACAAGGGCCGTCTCCCCTCCCCCCCACTCCCCCCTCCCCAATTTCCATAGTACCTGCAAGGTGTTCTCCAGCGTTTTTCAGGCTGCCGCGCTTCAGCTCTTCAGCTCTTCCCCGCGTCCAAACAAGCGACCACCGCCGATTAAATCCTTAGGAAGGAGGGAGAGGGGGATGAGTAGGGAGTAGCAGAATCGGCATACAGCTCGGCGCTCCTTCCTTCCTTCCTTCCCTCCTTCCTTCCTTCCCTCCGTAAGCTCTTTGGAGGTCTTCCAACAGATATTATTCACAAACCGCTGGGGACAGCAGGTAATTAAAAAAAAAAAAGCCCCCCCACCGTAGCATCCAGTTTGAAATGTTAATGCCGGTGGTTAAGAAGTGGCGGGTGTGTGTGTGCGGCGTGCGAGGCGGTATGTGTGTTTGTGTGTGTGTGTCGCTGTGTGTGTGAGCGCGCGCCCTCCCGCGCGCATGCAGAAGAGGGGATTTGATGGGTTGGCTGCAGACTGCTAAAAGCAGAAGAGAGGTGGTGGTGGGGGGTGGGGGGGAGAGGTAAAGCGCCGGAGGGGAAGGAAGGAAGGAAGGAAGGGAGCGATGGAGGGGGGGGGGGCTTCTTCGCACTTCGGCTATAGAGACATCAGGATCTCCGACGCGGCTGCCGCTGCGTTTCAAGGGGAGGCAGCGACGACACTGCGCGCTGCTTTCTCTCGAGTGGGTGGCAGCTTTGCCAACGTGTGACGGGCGATCTAAGCTCCCAACCACCACTGCCTCCGCGCGCGCGTGTGTGTGTGTGTGTGCGTGCGTGCTTGTGCCAAGAATAGCAATCAGAAATCAAGGCAACCCACGGTGCGTCGGGCTTGGGGGCGTGAGGGGTGCAAGCGGCGGTATAGGAAGGGGGGGGTCAAAAAGGCTGCAGAGTTGTTTAACCCCCCCCCTTCCCCTTCCCCTTCCCCGCTCAGCATCAAGGTGAACGCCACAATGAAAGAGGAAGAGCGGGGAACGGCGGGCGCAACTGAACGGGGAAAGGCGAGTCGGGGAGAATGAAAAGGACCGCAAAAAAACGAGACTCGAGAGCTGAGCAATTCCCACCGCCTTTTCGTGGCTTGCTGCGCCCCTCCCTCGCCTTGAAACCCAAGCCCGGGAGGGGGGGGGCGGAGGGATGGGAGGAGAATCGCGGGAAGGCCAAAGAGCGGCTCTCGAGGGTCAGCGGGGTCCCGGACCTGGGGGGCGGCGGGAGGAGGAGGAGGAGGGGGTTGGGCCCCTCCAGGGGGAGGAGGGCACGGCGCACCTGGAGCTGTGCATCGCTTGGGCAGCTGCAGGCAGATCAAGCAGGCAGTGACTGACGCAGCTCGGATCTCTGAGCTGGGGAGGGGGGGGACGTGGGAGGGGGAGGGAAGCTGTGCAGGCAGGGTCCTGGCAAATGAGAGTCGATGGCATCTGATTTCCCCGGTGTGGAGGCTGGGTTCTGGAGTGGCAGGAGAAAGGAGGCTGGGACGGGGAGGGAACAAAGGAAGCCTCCGTCCCTTTGACAGCCGGGACGGGATGCAGGAAGGGGGGGGGGGAAATGATCCCCTCCGCTCCCTAGAGGCTGGGCTTCCTCCCAAGCTGATCCAAGCCCAGCCAAATTGGGCAAAAAAGGCTTTCTTCCCCCACTGTCGACCTCTTGACCCAGGGGGGTGATTCTCCCACGGGGGAGGGGGGGGAGGGAACAGGCTCTATCACCCCAGGTAGTTCTTGCAGAGGTAGCTAACCTCTGCAGGGCTAAAGAGATAGGAGACCCCTGATCCAGAGGGTCACCATCCTTCACCATCCTCTTCTTCACCAGCCTTCCTGCCCTTCCTCCAAGGAAGGGGGCGACCCTGTCCATCCCCCCAATCAACCCCAGAGCCCCAGGAGGGCCGAAGAATGAGGGGACCCTGGGTTCCCCCAGGTCTCAATCCAACCTGCTCGCTTTAACCACTGCCCTCTGCTACCCCCCCACCACCACATACACAGAGTGCTTTCTGGAGTAACAAAGACCAAGGGGCTGAGGGGCAGGGGGGGTGGGGGGGGAGGGATAGAGATTTACAATTCTAACCAGCCCCAAAGCGGACAGTCTCCAGATGTGCTGGAATTAGAGAGGATGCGGTACAGAAGGATAAGAGCTTCGGGTCTGCAAAGTATTAAGGGATCACTGACTGACATTGAGATGCTACAGACATCCAAGCCTGGAGATGCATCAGACGAGAAGCCTCACGGTCCACGGCCAACAACAGAGCTTGAGCCGACTGGGGATGTGGGGGGCGGGGGGGGGGGAGGTTGGAATCCATCCCATTCACAGATAAGGAGAGCTGGGTCAGAGTCAGCCCTCAAGGACCTGGAGACTAAAACACAGGAAGAATGAAAAACGGCTGTGACCAGTCTGGGGGGACATGGTAGCCATATTCCAGTATTTGAGGGGCTGCCACAAAGAAGAGGGGGGGGGTTCAACCTAATCTCCAAAGCACCAGAGGGCAAGACAAGAAGCAACGGATGGAAACTAAATCAGGGAGAGAAGCAATCTGGAACTAAGGAGAAACTTCCTGACAGTGAGGACAATTAACCAGTGGAACAACCTGCCTCCAGGCTTCATCACGGGAGGGTTTCAAGAAGAGACTGGACAGCCTCTTGTCTGAAATGGTACAGGGCTCCTGCTTTGTCACTTAGCGATGTGGTCATTAAGCAAAACATCCCACTTATAACAGCAGTTCTGGTTGCCTTAGGTGAACTGCACGTGGTCGTTAAGAGCAACGTCACGTGACTGCGACTTGTGCCTGCCGGCTTCTGCTTGGGCTTCGCCGGTTGGAAGCTAACCGGGAAGGCCACAAGTGGCGATCATGTGACACTGAGACGCTGAAAGGCCGCAACTTTGAGGACCGCCGGCCACAAACTTCCTCCTTTGGCGCCATCATAACTTTGGTCCCTGAATGAGTGTTCACGAAGCGAAGACTGCCTGTACTAAACAGAACGCCCGGGAAGGCCAGGTCCTGAAATTCAGATCTGTTGTCTGGGAAGCAGTGAGGACTGGGGGAACCCCTTTCCCCAGGCTACAGAGTCCCCCCGACCCCCGATTCTTCAAACCCCGAAAGAAGCTAAGCAGCAAGGAGCCCTGGGGAGCAACATGGGCTAGAGGGTGACCAGACGCCCTGCAATCGATCACCCCAGGGTGGGCACCAGAGGAGCAACAGAGAAGGTCCAGAAAGGGGCGCTGGGGAGAAGAAGGAAGACCACAGATTATCCAACCGAGTCCCAATCAGGGAGGAAGACAATTCCCCCCCCCTTTGCAGCTGACAAGAGGCAGGGAAGAGGAGAGCAGAGGTCCAAGACAGGAAGCAAGCCACCGTGACCCCATGGCCAGCAGGCTAATGAGGTGGAACACACGCACACACAAAACGCTCTGAGTAAGGAGCAGGATTTCCTGGGCTGGAAGGCTGCTTCCCCTTCCCTTCTTCTTCTTCCCCAGTGAGACGGCCTCACAGTTTGCACCAGGCTGTCCTTGAAGGAGGCAAGACTGATGTGGTTCCTCCGCAGACTGAGTCCAAAGCTTTCTCTCTCCACCCACCCCCCTTTTCAACCGCCTCCCTCTTCTCCTTCCTGCCGTGACCGAGGGGGGGATCAAGCCGCAGAGCCCTTGCTCGGGGTCAGCCTCTCCGGTTTCCATGGAAAGAGTGAATGTGAGCCCCTCCCCGCGGTTTATTAGAATTCCTTTTATTCCGACGGCGGAGGGGGGGGAGCAGAGCAGACGGCTTTCATGTGGCCCACAGGGGAGGCAGAGGAAGGTCAAGGCAGGGTGGGAGGGGAGGTCTCCTCTCAAGGAGAAGACAAGCCCGGTGGGTGGGTGGGTGGGTGGGAGGGAGGGGGCTGTTTGGGGATTCAATTTCCATGCAGGCTGCTGCGAGCTCCGAGGAAGCCACTTAGGAAGGCCTTGATTCTGAACAGATGTTGCAAAGAGACCCACCAAGATATGCAAAGCCAGGCACAATCTGAGCTGCCTGTGTTTCTCCCCCTTTCTAGCCAAGAAAACGGGGTAGGAGGGGCTTCTGCAAAGGGGAGGAAATTTCTGACCCCCCCCAGGACCCCAAGGAAAAGGCCTCCTTATCCGCTCACAACCTAGCTCCCCAGCCGCCCAGGGGATGCCACGCTCTTGGGGACAGGCAGCTGCCAAGAACAGCTGGGCAACCCTTGGGGAGCTGAAGACAGGGTCTGGTAAAGGCAGTGGTGGGTGAGGGGGTGTGGCCACACAGAGGGGGCGGTGCCAAAGGAGGGAGTGGGCGGGGCGTGGATGAAAAGTCTGTAGCTCTTAACAATTTCTTCCTTCAGCTTAACAATGCTTTTTCTCGTCCACAATGAATACTACTGAATAGGAAACAGATTTTGAGGGAGCCTGGAAAGGACACAACTCTCTCTCTCTCTCTCTCTCTCTCTCTCACACACACACACAGAGCATCCTCGCCCACCACCCACTGGACCCTCTTCTCGTATCTGGCCTAACATTCAGAAGACCCTTGGAAAGAATCCAAGAATGATTTGCTGGCTGGAGGACCATCGTGGTGGCGAGTGTCAGCCTGGGAACCTTTTGTCCTCTCCTCTCTTCAACTTATGAAACTTCTCCAGTGTGAGGGTTACAAAGCACTGGAAAAGTCTCCAGGGAAGCTGCTCCATTTCCTGAGGCAAGCCGGAAGCACTGGAGACACCAGTTTCTGGCCAAAAAACCATCGCAAATCGTGGTCATGTGACCACAGAACACGGAAAACGTCAGTCAATGAAGGCCGGTTGCCAAGCACTTAAAATTCGGTCATGTGACCGTGGAGGCAAGAACTTAGAACATCAAATCCAGGTCATGATACAACAGTTCATTTAGTTATGGTTCACAGTTACAACCTTTCAAGTGTCCTCACGATCACGTGATCAAAATTCGGACACTTGGCAACTGATTCACATTTATGATGGTCGCAGCGTCCCTGGGGGGGCCACGTGATCCCCTTTTGCGGCCTTCTGACAATCAAAGTCAATGGGGGAAGCCAGATTCACTTAACAACCAGGTTACTAACTTATCAATTGCAGTGGTTCACTTAACAACTCTGGCAAAAAAAAGGTCATGAAATGGGGCAAAACTCACTTAACAAACGTCTCATCTAACAACAGAACTTTTGGGGTCAATTGTAGCCCTATGTCGAGGACTACCTGTACCTTTTGTGCGGGGGTCTGTCGTATTTTTGAACAGTCGCTAAATGACCAAGTCATAAGTCAAGGACTGCCTGTATACATGCCCCGCAGTGGAAGGTTTCTGACGCAGAGAGCCGCTGGGCAGTCAGTCAATCAGAGAAATCTACCATTTCTCCTAGCTTTTCTCGGCCCTCGTGAAGGTATTGTCCAGTATCAGCTTGAGGAATTTTGCGCGTCCACCTGTGCCTGTTTCTTCCTGGACTCCGAATGAGGCTCTTGGTTTTATTTCAGCTCCTCTCTGTCGGCTACAAACCCGAGGAGGTATATTTCAGCGCTCCGTAAATGGATCCCCGTCTGCCTCCAGCACTGCTTCAGCACTCAACCGTTTTGAGCAGGCTTCCATTTAAATAAATTAACTTATGCAAACGAAATGGCTCTCCTTCTGACGACTCCGGGGAGGGCCCAGACCCCCCCCCCGGTGCCCTCAGGTGCTTCCACCGGCTCATGCGCGAAATTGCTCGCCACCAAACGAATCCGTCCCCAAAAAGGGTAATTGCACTGTGGTCACGTTCTGCCGCCATCCAGGAGGGCTTTGGAGTCGTCCGCTAATCCTCGCTAGCCTCTGGGGAGGAAGGAGAGAGGCCTGCGCCGGAGAGCGATGGGTCCTCATAGTAGGCGGGGGAGATTCCTGCCCTCCACCTGAAGGCCCGGGAAATGGGGCAGGGAAGGCCGGGTGAGCAGGACCAGGGCCCACAGCAGACAGCCGGATGAGGATCGGGGTCCCCCAGACACCCCCAGGCCCAGAGGCCCGTTTCCTAATTAGCCAGCAAAAGGGAGAAAGTTTAAGCAGGCAACTGGTCCACAAGGACAGTCACTAAATGAATGGTTGTAACTCAAGGACTATCTGTAGCTACAAAAGAAAACATAGATCCATTTAAGCTGCTCTAAAACAGGGCAGGTGTGCCTTTCCACACCTGAAGGGCGGCACGGGAACTAACCCAGAGGTGCTTGGGGATGCTATCACACCCTTTGCAAGGCGAGGCCTTGGGGAGGAGAAAGAGGCCCTTAACCCCAAAGGAGCTTGGGGGTCTTAACCGGGGTAACCCCCCCCCAGGGGTCTCCTCAAAAGCAAGTCCTCCTGAGTCCAATTGGACTTATCTCAGGCGAGCAAAGGATGACGCAGAGCGGGACCAAACCGGGGCGCCTGGCTTGTGTGCATTTTTCAAAGCGATCCTTGCTACAGCAATCGCCACGACGATTATTTAAACCGGGACCTGCTCTGGAGTCCACCGACAGAAGAAATGGCAGGAAATCAATACCTTCCCCAATTGCACGTTGAAGGCCGGGGAGAGAAGGGCACTTGGCCACGTGGGCGATTGGGAAAAGAGGAAAAGCAACTTGGTCAGGGGGCTGCCGTCGAGGAGCCCTCCCCCCATCGCCTGACCCACAATTACAGACAAAAACAGCACAGCTGCCAATGCATTCCCCCCCCCAAAAAAAATAATCATGCAAGACGAACGTGGGCATAAAGGCATGTGCATGTACAGACATGCATCACCAGGAAACTGACACTTCGTTTCATCCTTCCTCTGTTTTTCTGCCCCCTCCAGACTTCAGAAACTGGTGGCAGATTTGGCATCCGTTTCCCGCCCCCCCTTCATTTCTCTTTCCTCGTCTGTTCCTACCGAAGACAGGGCTGCCTGTCTCTCCCCCCCCCCACAGACGGAGGCTGAGGTGCAAAAGAGCCACCTTTTATTCTGAGCACGGCGCTGCTCGGAGCAATTAGCAAGGAGCTGGAAAACCAGGCGCACAGCAGATAGGACTGGATCCATCAAAAGAGGAAGGGAGGCACATCAGGGAGTTTCGGGGGAGGGGGGGGGAAATGCTACCGGAGGGGGGGGATGGGAGGCAATGACAGCCATAAATGACTCTGGCAGCCGTTGCCTGCCAGCACAAACACCTTCTGTCTAGCGCGAGGAATTGAAGCTAAATGTCCCCCTCGGCGTCCAATTTTAAGACCAGCTCCTTCCCAACCTCATCAAGCCTTCAGAAATGGAGCTCCTGGGCTGGGGCACCCCCTCCAGGGACCGGCGTTGCCCCAGACCTTCTCCGCATTAGCAGTGACCTTGCAAAGAGACGTGGCTTCATGCACACACGACGCATGAAGGGCTTGTCCGCTGCACCCCTCTCGTGCTAGGAAAAGACGGGGGGGGGCAGAGTCTTTAAAGGTAGCCCTCGACTAACAACGGTTCATTTAGTGACTGTTCGAAGTTACAAAGGCACCGGAAAAAAGTGACTTACGACCGTTTTTCACACTTAAGACCGTCGCAGCCTCCCCAGGGTCACGTGATCAAAATTCAGACGCTTGGCCACTGACTCGCATTTATGACGGTTGCATCATCCCGGGGGTCACACGATCCCCTTCTGACAAGCGAGGGCAGTGGGGGGAGCCGGGTGCATTTAAAAAACTGTGTTTCTAACTTAACAGCTGCGGTGATTCCCTTAACAACCGTGGCAAGAAAGTTCGTAAAATGGGGCAAAAGTCACTTAACCAATGTCTCACTTAGCAACGGAAATTCTGGGCTCAGTTTTGGTCGTAAGTTGAGGACTACCTGCACTTCCTTGGCCCAACCCTGAAAAAAAAACACTTGTAGCCCTTTCTTGGTTGGGGAACCCCCCCTCCTTTTTCTAATTTCCCCCTCTCCCCCCCCCTCAATAAATTCCCAGCTGTGCAAAGAGAAAAAGTGGGGAAAGGAGGATTCGAAAAGTGGTGTAAGAAATAGGAAAAATTCCTCCAGCTACGGAAAAACCCTTAGGAGATCCTTCACCAAGGCCACAGGGGAGAGAACGGCTAAACTCCATACTTTCTAGCAGTTACAATGATTCTTTTCCTACTGCTACAGCATTGATTTATTTTTTTAAAGCAAACATAAATAAATATGAATCCCAAAGAGCAGATTTCATCTGGGCATCGCGTCCCAGCAGAAAAACTCCGTGCCCCTCTCTTCAAAGTCCCTTTGTTAAGAGGCTGGACTACAGCCAGCCAGTTTCGCCAATGCCCCAAAATTGAAAAATGGCAATTCTGCATCTTGCTCGGGATGTCGGACTTAGGAGATGCCCCTGGCGCACAAAAGCCTCTTCTCTGCACAGCTGGACCTGCCTGGACCAGCCTTTGGGTGAATTTCCGCTTCTGTTTCCATTCCCAGAAGCCTTTCATTGTAGCATCTCAACAAGGCCACCGACTGGAACTGCTCCTGGGAGAGAAAGTGGATTTCCTTGTGGCCCCCTGATTGATGCCAGGACTCAACGCTACATCTCTTTCCATGAAGGGTTTGGATTACAACCAGCACTCTTCACTGACCTGGCCAGTGAGAAGATGGGAAAGGTGGTCCATGCCACCTTGAAGAACATCTACTGGAGAAGGGTAATGTGAAAAAACAAACAAACTAGGCTTTGGCGGAGACATGATAGCACCCTCCCATACTTGAAGGGCCGTCACAGTGTCGACTGATTCTCCACAGCACCTGAGGGCAGGACAAGAAGCAACGGGCGGAAGCTCTGGAGAGGGAGACCCAACCTGTAAATAAGGAGGAATCTCCTGACAGAAAGAACCATGAAGCAGTGAAACATTTTCCTCCTGGACTTATGGGTGCTCCATTGTTGGAGGTTTTCAAGGAAAGATTGGACAGCCGTTTGTCCAGGATGGTGGTGGTGGCCGGCACAGGAGCTATGGTGGCACAGTGGTCAGAATGCAGTATAGCAGGCTAATTCACTGCTCACTGCCAGGAGTTCGATCCTGACCGGCTCCAGGTTGACTCGGCCTTCCATCCTTCTGAGCTTGGTAAAATGAGGACCCAGATTGTTGGGGGGCAGGATGCTGACCCTGTAAGCCGCTAAGAGAGGGCTGTAAAGCTCTGTGAAGCGGTATATAAGTGCTATTGCTATTGTTATGGTATAAAGACTCCTGGGTTGTGCTAGAAGAGCTTCAAGGTTGCTTCCAGCCCTATGATGCTCTTTGCCTGGATGTGTCCTGTTCCAAAATCTGCTCCAAGAGTGGACTCTCCCAGCTTTGCTTTCCAACATTCTCCTTCATCCCGTTTCTGGAATCTCTCTCCTTTTACTTCCAGCCCTGCCTTCATGCCTTCCACAGGCTCAACAAAACTAGCAAGAAAGGAACGGCCATTGCATGTCTCGCTTTCTCACAATTGGGCGAGTCGCCACAGGCTCCTTTCGGTGGCGTCTGCAGAGGAAGGCAAGGCAGTGTCCCCACCTGGCCCCAATTTCCAGAAGACTTTGCCCCTCTCCCCTCACATCCCCCCTTCAGCAAAGGAACCGCAGGACGGAAACATTTCTCTGGCGCATGATTAGAGGCTGATTGCTAATGGTTGCTTCTCCACCCAATGAGGAATGATTTTGGCAAGAAAATTTGGAATAATAGCTCACACGAATGTCTTAGCAGCTGCAGAAAACACACAAAGGCCGAGGAGGGAAGGACGTGGGGAAGAAAAGACTTCCACATCTTTTTAGGATCAGCGTGATGTGTTTGTTTCCCTCCAGATTTAACACACTAGAAAGGGGTTGACTCAACACTTCCTAACAACGGCCTTGTGGAGTGGCGAAGCTGGGCCCTCGTTTCTGGATCACGCGGTAAAACTTCCAGAACGCAGGGATGAAAAAAGAGTTCAGCTGGGTCAAACTGAATTTCTGCACGATCCAGTCTCCAGCAGTGGCCAGTAAACCGGTTCCAGGAAATAACAAGAATATGACTCAATCAGCCTTCCATTTAGAATAAAACAGAGCTGGAAGGGACCTTGGAGGTCTTCTATCCCAGCCCCCTGCTCAAGCAGGAGAACCTACCATTTCAAATAAGTGACTGTCTAGTCTCTTCTTAAAAACCTCCAGCGATGGGACTTCTTGCATCTGGTATCTAAAGCTCAGAAGCAACGGGTGGAAACTAACCAAGGAGAGAAGCAACCTGGAACTAAGGAGAAACTTCCTGACAGTTAGAACAATTAACCAGTGGAACAACCTGCCTCCAGAAGTGGTGAATGCGCCAACACTGGAAGTTTTTAAGAGACAGGATAGCCGTTTGTCTGAAATGGTATAGGGCAGGGGTGTCAAACTTGCAACATCACGTGATGTGTCGCGACGTATCGTGACTTTTTTGCCGTTGCCGGCAATGGGCTGGGCACAGTTTCACTATGATGCATCCGGCCCGCGGGCCAGCGGTTTGACACCCCTGGTATAGGGTCTCCTGCTTGAGCAGGGGGCTGGACTAGAAGGCCTCCAAGGTCCCTTCCAACTCTGTTATTCTGTCACTCTGTTATTCTGCCAAGCCAACTGCAGGAAGGGGGGTAACTACTCCACTGGTGCAAAACCATGGATTGGAGCTGCAAAGAAGCAGGTAACCAGCTCAAGGGAGAAGGAAGGGCCTCAGCACCCCATTAGCCCACCTCTGAAGGAATCTCAGGAGATTCACCGGGGAGATCAGCCTCCGAAGGGGAAGGCTTCTGGAGGGATCTGCAAGCCGTCTGGCCAATTTATGTACCAGCATGTAATGCGCACGGTTAGAGGCTGCCGTTGTGGAAATGTCAGAGTGCTTAGAAGTCATTAGCTGGGGAGACAGGGAGAGAGGAGACGAGGATGGGGAGAAGAGAGTGGATGGAACGACGAGGGAGGAACCGAGAAGGGGAAAATAATTAATTTTAAAGAATTGTTTAGCGTCGGCCTCTCTTCTTTTCTCCGTGCGGTTTGGGGATTTGGCACTGCTGCAGAGGAGAGAAAAGCGTGCAGAGCCAACAAAGGTGATTGGCAGCAGTTTCTCTTGAAGCCAATGAAAGAGGGAAAGGCAGGAGACTTTCCTCCCCCCTCCTCCCCCCCAATTTTATGAGTTTTAAAACCATCCAGCTATTTACTGACAGCTCTACGGTGGTAATGCTGTCGAAGGGCTCCCAGCGTCTTCCAATCCCTGGCCTCTGAATCTTATTAACGCCCCCCCCGTGATTTGTCGCTGGGGTTTGGGGCTAATCAATTTAACACCATTAGACAGAGGAAGGGAAGAGCTTTGGGCTCGGCTGACGGTGAGCCCAGAAAATCTTTAGCGGTGGTCAAAATTGTTGGTTCGACAGGAGGAAGGAATGTCTGGATAAACCCCTCTGGGTTTAAGCCACGGGTGTCCAACCTTGGCCACTTGGCGATGCTGGCTGGGGAATTCTGGGAGTTGAAGTCCACAAGTCTTAAAGTGGCCAAGGTTGGACACCCCTGGCTTAAGCAGTTCAGGGATGAAGAGTTGACTCAAAGGAAGTTCTCCAGTCAACTTCTCTGCCACTGTTGGAAGAGTCCATTTCCTACACTGATTTGGAACTGATTCATCAATTCCCTTCTCTCCCTCCCCCTCCCCCCTCTCTCTCTTTCTCCTTCCCTCCCTCCCTCTCCCTCCCTCTCTCTCCCTCTCTCTCTCTCTCTTTCTCCTTCCCTCCCTCCCTCCCTCTCTCTCCCTCTCTCTCTCTCTCTTTCTCCTTCC
>NW_015386932.1:279121-295184 GCF_001527695.2 Protobothrops mucrosquamatus | reverse complement strand
CCCCCCCCCCCGGATTCCATAACTATATGATGATTTATTCAATTTACGTCCTGTTTCCATCAAAGCAAAACACAGCTTGAAGCAGCGAACAAGAAAGAACAAACAAAATACACAAGAACCAAGGAAAAAAAAATGCAACTGACTACCACACCCCCACCCGAGATTCTCATTCTTGATTGTGCTAAAGTGTGACAGAGCATTCGGAATTAGCTTTGATACGCACCGGAAAAATACCCATTGTTCTCAGGGGGACCTCGAAGGCCAACCTGGTGCAGACATTGTATTAAGGGTGGCTGTAGCCATGGCTTGTCAACCAGATATTCCCTGCACTCGCTAGATTTTAAACCAGGTTTGGGGAAATGTCAGGGGCTGAGTCTATCAAGCCAACAACAAGCAAGCTTCATTTTGTTTCACTGTGTTATATAAATCTGGCAGGATACATTTTAGCAGGTCAAGATGCGTAAATATGTTGTGCAAACACCCTAACCAAGTTAATTAGCCCCAATCATTAACCCAGATGGAATCAGTAAACCCAGAAGATTATAGCTTTAGGCTGAGTCGCTGTAGCCTGGCTAATTCTTGGAAAACAGCAATTGTCCAGACAATGGATGACTTGGGTCGGGTGCCTCTTCCAAAGATGCTAACACGTGTTCCAAACACCTTGAGATGCTGTAGATCTCAAGACTGTGAAGTGCCAAGCCATCCAGTGGCCACCATTTGCCTACGATTTATGGAACCAACCGTAGTTTCTTGGTTCACACGTTGGTAAGCTGTAAAACATGATTTACAAACCACAATCTGGGGAACCCCACAGCATCATGAACCAAAAGTGAATCCATGACCTTGCAGATTCCCTCCACCAATGCCAAGATTTGGCTACATGAGCTGGCATGCCCCAAAGGCGATATCCACAAAGGCCACAGATATCCAACCACGGCAACTTGAAGACTTGCGGACTTCAAGTCCCACAATTCCCGCTGGGAAATTCTGGGAGTTGAAGTCCACAGATCTTAGACGTTGCCAAAGGTTGGGCACACCTGACTTAGACAAATTATTCTTTAAAAAGCTACAATAGTCCAGAGGCTGCTTTGGCCACTAGGATCCCCAATTCTGGTGAAGAAACCAAAATTCTGGCACAAGGTCCTTTTTCCTGCATTAACTCTGTCCTGGCTTCTGCCTCTTGGACACCTCGGAGTGTGGAGACATCTGAAGGGTCAGCTTGGAGAAAGACCCTCGATCTGAGAGTCACTCATACTTTGCAGGGTGGATGTCTGGGGAATCCCCCCCCCCCTTTTTGCTTTAAGGCAAAGTCCCCGACGTCAATGGTCTGAGCTCCTACGTGGGTGGCCGGCCGGCCCCGTGTCCAACGGCAACAGATGCTGCCTCTCAAACTTGACTTGAAGCAAGGCAGATGCCGTTGCCTGAAGAAGGTCTGCAAAACTGGCGCCTGGCAAGAGGCAGGAGCTATTTCGGTGGCTGCCCCCTCCTCGCCTGCCAAGAAGGGGGAGAGAACACAGTAAGGTCATCCTGAAGAAGCCTCACAAACACAACCCGAACAGAGTCACTTCGCCTTGGCTCCCCTCGCAAGGGTTGTCAGCCCTCTGGCTGTTAACCTTGACAGCTGATCAATACATCTGTAATTGATTGTTATTGGCTGTCTCGGCACAGCTTGGGCATCCAGATTGACTGCTGCAAACCATGATTAGCCGGGACCGCAAGTACACAAGGGTAAAGCCTTCCCTACCACGGTCACATCTGAGGCACCCAGGGGAAGGAGGCTGGTGGTCTTCCGGGCAGGGTGGGATGGAGGGTCCGAGGGAGGCGCTCAGCAAAGGGTCAGACCAGGGGGGAAAAGATGTTAGTCACGGGGGGCAAAGCCATTAGGGGATTGGAAGCTAAAACGTGGGAAGAACGGTGGCTGGAATTGGGTATGTCTAGTCTAGAAAAAAGAAGGACTACAGGGGGCATGATAGCAGCCTTCCAGTATTTGGGGGGCTGCCCCAAAGAAGAGTTGGGGGTCAGTCTATTCTCCAAGGCACCACAAGGCAGGACAAGCAGCAACGGATGGAAACTAATCAAGGAGAGAAGCAACCTGGAATTAAGGAGAAACCTCCTAACAGTGAGAACAATTAACCAGTGGAACAACCTGCCTCCAGCATTTGTTCCTTTAGTGACCGTTCAAAGTTACAACGGCATTGAAAAAAGTGGCTTCTGACCATTTTTCACACTTATGACCATCACAGCATCCCCAGGGTCACCTGGTCAAAATTCAGACACTTGGCAACTGACTCACATTTATGACGGCTGCAGTGTCCCCAGGGTGTGTGGTGTCACCTGATCCCCTTTTGTGACCTTCTGACAAATGAAGTCAATGGGGAAGCCAGATTTGCTTAACAACCGGGTGACTGACTTATTAACCGCAGTGATTCACTTAACAACTGTGGCAAGAAAAGTCGTAAAACGGGGCAAAAACTCTCTGAACAAATGTCTCACTTCACTGCAGAAATGTTGGGCTCAACTGTGGGCGTAAGTCAAGGACCCCCTGTATCAGAGTTTGCACCTTAGCTGCAAACCCCTTCCCCCTCCCCCCCATGGATTCTGCCTCTCACACCCCTCCTAATCCTTACACGCTTGCTTCTCTGGAATGACCAGCGCCTGCCCTTGGCCCAGCCTCGGCCTGCCCGGCGTGCGAGGCCTGGGTGCGAGGCTAAGGCAGGGATCAGGATTCAGCAGGCGCCTTCCCTCGCCTTAATCCGGGAAAGCCATGCGCTTCCTCTCCCTTCGCCTTCCCTTCGCATTTTTCATCCCACTTATCCCAAACGGGGCGTCCATCAGCCACAGGGATGGATTAATTCCACGCACACACAAAAAAATGGCCCTCTCTCTCTTCCTGACCCGGCAGCAATCTTCCCTCTCCAGTGCCTCCAGACCAAGAAATAATTGCGAGCGAGCAAGCAAGCATCATTAATTAGCAGCAGATGGTGCACCACGGCAGGTAGCTCGCTACCTCCGTGGCCAAACCTCCGACTTCTGGAGCTGCTGCCAGAGGAACAGCGGCGGCATCTGAACCACATTCCCCTTGGCCACGTATGTATATGTGTGTGTGTGTGTGTGTGTGTGTGTGTGTGTGTGTGTGTGTGTCCTACAGAGCTGTTAACAGAGAAATGAAACCACCCCCACTGGAGCAGGAGGGGTAGGAAGGAAAAACCCTTTGTAACTCCGGCAGGGAGCTGTGTTCAAGGCACCGGTGAGACGCAGAAATGGGGGGGGGGAGCCTCGTGCCTCGCTGCTTCCTGGGTGTAAGATTTACTGGCAGAGCATTAATGGGCCTGCTCAGTATTCCACTCCAGACGGCAGATAATGCCTTTGCCAAACTAACTGCAATAAATTAATTAAATTAATCTGCTCCACGGGGCTGGCCCCACCCCGCCCGATGCCAAAGCCGTTGTGGGTAAGAGGGGCTGGCTACCTTCTCCTCTCTGGTGACAGCTGGAGGATCTGGCCCCCTGCCCCTCCCTCTCCAACCACCTCCCCACACTCCAACCCTGCAGCCTCCCCCCCCCAGTTAGCTTTTGAGTCTTTGGCACTTTTGGCATCGCACACCACCTGCCTGTTTCAGCTAATCGCTGTCCTGGCGGTTTAGATCACATTCGTTTTCCGTGTAATTAAGACTGTCCGGGAGGGCACGCAGCTGTTTCGCGCGGTCGTTCCCTCGTACACGTCAACGTGCCTCCTGCACAGATAGGTGCAATTAACCAGCCCTGTTCACAGTCATTAAGCATTAATGCACCTCATTAGCATAAGAACTGGGAAGGCTCGGATGCAGGGAAACCCCGTAGGAGAGAGGGGGAAAAGGCACACGCAAGACGACAGGCGCGCAGTCCGGCTGACCCCCTGCCCCACACCTTCCGCTGGGTCTTGCGCATCCATCCCACAACACCCAACAATCTTCCCCAACAATCAACACCCCTTTTGCCTTCCCCTACCCCGACACAGGTAGTCCTTGACCATTCACCATTCACTTAGTGACCGCTCAAAGTTACAACCACACTGAAAAAAGTGGCATCTGACCATTTTTCACACTTCCAGCCATTGTGGAATTGAGACGCTTGGCAACTGGCATGTACTTATGATGGTTGCAGGGTCCCGGCATCACGTGATCCCCTTTTGCAACCTTCAATGTGGGGAAGCCAGATTCACTTAACAACCGTGTGACTAACTTAGCTACAGTGATTCACTTAGCAACTGTGGCAAGAAAGGTTGTAAAATGGGGCAAAACTCACTTAACAAATGTCTTAGCAATAGAAACGTTTGGCTCAATTGTGGTCATAAGTTGAGGACTACCTGTATATGAGGATGGGGTTTCTGGATGAATCTGTGGTTAGGGAACTAGATAAATGACAGGAAGCTTAAGCAATGGGACATCAGTGTCCATTCTAACAAGATGTCCTTAGCTAGAAAGGTCAAGAGACTACGGGGACAGTTGATGTTCATAGCATCTTCTCTGTGGCGGCCATACTGTGACGTGGCCATGTCCACATGGCCCAACTTTCTTCCTCTTCCAGAACCGAAAAAGCTTCTTGGATGAGAAGTGAAACTTCTTCAAGGAAAAACAAATTCCAGTTGCCTTTTGGAAAAAAGCACCTTTGGGACAACCATGACCTGGATGGTTGAGAAGCTCCACAGACATCTCTTCCTGCAAGCCAACGGTGGCCCGTGTCTGACATTGGCCGATGACAATGAAGGATAAGCAAAGCAAAGCATGGGTGAGAAGAGATGGTCAAGTCTGGGAAGATCCAAAACCAAAATCCCTGTGTTGGCCATTGCGGTGGGGAAACCAGGTGGCCATTCAGTTCTTCAGTCCATCAGCCCAGGGTGCTGGTAGAGGAAAGCTCTAGTTTATTTCCATACAATTGCCCCAATTTTGTGTTCATCTGGAGTCATGCCACAGCAAAAGTGTCCTGGGTCCAGAATGCCACATTCGAGCATAAAAAGCCCCTTCCTTGACCGAAAAACAGAGGCCTAAATCTTTCCAGAAGGTTCTCCTCAGGATATCATCCCCCACCGCTGTTCCAGTCAAGAGATAAGAGCACGGAGGTGGCATGAAGCCAGCAGGATTTATCTGAACCCTCATCTTCCTTTCACCCCAGGAAGCCAGCAGAGGCAGCCATAACAACAGACCCTCCAGGCACGAGAGAAGCACCCTTGCACAAGAGTTCCCCTGCAAGATCTCTGGAAGACAACGGGTGAAGCAGGAGACGAGTCCTTCGGTTCCCACAAAGAATGTCTGAATGAAGCCAAAGCCCTGGAAATGAGTCCTGAAAGAGCGTCTACGAAACGGCAAGCAATTTCTTTCAATTCAATACCTGGATTGTTTGTCTGTCTCTGTCTCTGTCTCTGTCTCTCTCTCTCTCTCTCTCTCTCTGTCTCTCTCTGTGTGTCTGTCTGTCTCTCTCTCTCTTTTTTTCTTTCCATCTCTTTCTCTCTTTCCATCTCTTTCTCTCTCCATCTCTTTCTCTCTCTCTCTCTCTTTCCATTTCTCTCTCTTTCCATCTCTCCCTTCCTCTCCCTCTCCCTCTCTAACAGCAGCAATGGAGGAGACAGGCCAGCCCCCTTCTCACCCCCTGCTCAGAAAATGACAGAGGTGAAGCCCTGATCCTCCATCAACTGGCTGCTGCCAGCTTGTGCTTCTCAATTTTGCCTTTGTTTTGTTTTTTTGGTGCAATTATAATTAGCCAGGACAGCAGCAGGGGTGGGCAAAAAAAAAAAAAAACAAGAAAGAGAAGGAAAGGCAGCAGCTCAGGGAGACGGGGATGGCTTGTTATGCTCTCTTTTTAAGAAGTATTATTTATTTTTTCAAAGGCCAGAGCATTTCTGCAGGTCTCTGCCTATTGTACTGCCGCGAACATCTGAGCAGACACGTGCAGGCACCAGGGTTTTATTGTAAGCTGTTTCAATGGCAAGCGAAAGGGGAAGGACAGGGAGAGGAGGAGAGGGAGGGGGGATATGAGATTCAGCCTTGGGAAAAAGAAATGGCTTGCCAAAGAAAGGGAGAGAGGTGGAGAGCCGCGGCAATTGTTTTTACTTGAGCTCTTGGCATTTCCTCCTTGGCATTGCTACCCCCAGAACGGGTGACTTTGCTGGGGTGCTGGGGAGGGGGCTCGGCTCTTTTTCCACCTCTCTCGCTGGCAGCCGTTGGGCTTCTTTGTCAGCCCTGGCTGTGACTAGAGAGGAAGCTGCCAGCTCTCCTGGTGGAGGCTAAAACTATCCTTTTCTCCTTCGGTTGACTAGCTGTGCTGAAAAGGAGAAGAGTGTGGGGCGGGGGGGGACCCACCTTGCCCAGGCCAGAGAAGGCTCAGGGTTTGCAGGACTGGCACGGCAGGGGAGATGCAAAGCAGGACCAGGAAGTCCAAGGTGGAACAGCTGCCCCTGGAAACAGAGGGAGGGGGGCTGAGCTGTCATTCAGTTGCCGATGTTCCACCCCCCCCCTCCGTGAGCCACTAAAGCTTGGGTTGTGTCCTCAGAGCGAAGGTCTCCCAGCCCCGTGCCAGGGACCGTTTCGCTGGCGATGCCAAGGACGGGCAAACCTTGCTTTGAGGATGAGCCCAGTCCGTGCCAAAGAACTTGAAGCGGGTGGCAAAGCGTGGACGAGAACCCACAGCCCACAAGACATCCCACCAGCCGAGGAAAAGAACAGATGGCCTGCTGCTGAATATGGATGGCGCGCCCGGCCAATGGCGAGGTTGCCAACGCGGCACACCACAGCTTGCTTCGGTCCCGCTTGAGCGCCACGAGTCGGGACCCCGGAGATGCATCAACACTGGGCAAGGGGAGGCACAGCCAGGAGGACGTCAAGGGCAGCAAAAGGAGGAGCAGATCTCCGAAGGAAACGTGGGACCTTCAGAGAAGATGCAGTGGATCAGCTGCAGGGGAGAGCCATTGTCCGGCTGCCAGCAGCTGCCTTGCCTTCTACTGGGGTCTGGAAGAGCGAGCCAGCTTCCTCCAGATCCAGACACGTTTGGGTGGAGTTGGGTGGCTCTATAAAAGCTCCCACCCTGCCGCGCTAGACAGGAAGCCCCTGAAGGCCTACCAGCCTTGACTTGCCAAGAGAGCCGACAGGGCGACGCGAAACCAGGACTTTCTCTCGCATTAGGGATAGAAAGCGAGGCTGATCGGCAGAAGCTGGGGTTTTTCCCCCCCAATCTTTAGATTGCTGCGTATTTCTGGAATGGATTTGGAACTTGGCAAGCCCCCAATTTGGTTCAGCAAGCCGAACGTGCCCTTTTCATTCTTCCATCCCGGGCAAGGGCCCCTTTATGGAAAATGAGGGTCTGGGGGATTCTGGTCATCTAGGGCAGGGGTAGGCAACCTTGGCTCTTTTATGACTCGTGGACTTCAACTCCCAGAATTCCTGAGCCAGCATGAGGGAACTATGGCTCCCTTCATGACTGGTGGACTTCAACTCCCAGAATTCCTGAGCCAGCATGAGGGAACTATGGCCCCCTTCATGACTTGTGGACTTCAACTCCCAGAATTCCTGAGCCAGCATGGGGGAACTATGGCCCCCTTCATGACTTGTGGACTTCAACTCCCAGAATTCCTGAGGCAGCCATGCTGAGGGGAAGGGAGAGGTTTCAAGCTCAGCTATGCTGGCTCAGGAATTCTGGGAGTTGAAGTCCACGAGTCATAAAAGAGCCAAGGTTGCTTACCCCTGATCTAGGGTCATCAAGGCCTGGTTTTTCCCAAGGGCAGATTTGGGGGCAGCTCTGCCTTGTCACTGCCTCCTCTAAGGGCAAACGAGAGGGCATAAACCGGGGGTGTCCCACCTTGGCATCTTCAAGACATCTGAACTTCCCAGAATTCCCCAGCCGGCATGCTGATGGAAACAAACGGGGGGGCTCTTTTAGACGGGCTGCGGCTTGCCCCTCTTCCTGGACTCCAGCAGGCCACTCAAAGAAAGAAGCCCACCCGTCTCCACCCTGCACTGGCAGGGGTGGGCTTCCTGCAGGAAGAGGAGCTGTTTGCAAAGAGGTGGGGGGGGGAACAGCAGGTGCTTGCCAATCTCAAGGCTTTGAATAGGCCACTTCCTTGATGCAAAGGAACAAGAGAGGCTGAACAGGAGGGGTCTGGCTGAAGCCCCCCCCTCCTCCCCATTTGCAGGGAAGCCAAAACCAGGGCAGCCAGAACGCCACCACCCCCTGCTGTGGCCCGCCACATAAATCTCTGCACAGGGTCCTCCCTGCAATTGATAAAGCGAAACAAGTCTTAAATGTTTAACGAGCAAATAAACCTGTTAAGGGAGATGATTAACCGCCTGCCGCAGCTCGCATTTCCAGGCACCCTGGCCGCACCTTCCCCAGGGTGGGGGTGGGGGTGTGGGGGAGGTCAGCTTACTTGGGGGGGGGCAAGGACAGGTGGAAGAAGAGTGCCCCAGGCACACCTGGGCCGCACCTTTGCAAGGAGGGCAAGGGGGCCCTTTGATGCCAGCGCTGGCAAAGGACAGTTGCCCAAATGCCCCACCGGCTTGGCCAGCATGCCTGCTGCTTCCACGCCTTCCACGCCCGTCGACTGCCAGGGTCCGTGCCAATCCCCCCCCCCTCCTCCGGTGGAAGCTGCCTGCACAGGCCTAGCTGGAGGCCCCTGAGCTGCAGCCAAGAGGCTGGCAGCCGAACAGCTCCGGGAAGGAACCAGGCAAACGAGAAGCCACCCCAAGCTGTTGATGGGCAGCTGGAAGGTTCAGCACCATTCCTCGCTCGCCACGGAAAAGCTCTGTTGATAACGCTCAGGCGTGACTCGTTCTCGGGACCAGCTTTGGTGTTTCTGCAGGGTGTGTGTGTTGGAAAATAACCAATAAAGAATAATAAAGACTTGCAGACTCAGCTGCAGATCAGAAGGCTGGTGGGGAGGCGTGGCTTGGAGAAGGGGGAGGAGCTACTCAGCACAATGGTCTTCGAAGAAATCTTTTTTCCGTCTTTCAGCCCACTGGGTCGTCTTAAGGGAAGGGTCCCACTAGTAGGAGGGGTGGTGTTTCTGAGAGGCTGAGGAGAAGGGGAGGGGGGAACCCCCTGAAATGGACCCTGGGTCAAGAACCATGTGCCTGTTCCAGTGTTTCTCAGCCTTGGCTGTTTTAAGTTGTGTGGACTTCAGCCCCCAGAATTCCCCAGCCTGCTTGGGTGGACTTCAGCCCCCAGAATTCCCAGCCGGCAGGGATGGATTTGGTCAACTCTTGTATGCTGCTGATACCCAGCTCTACAGGTCAGCCTCAAATGGCACAGGTGAAGCTGTCAATGTCTTGACCCCGTGTCTGGAGGCTTCTCTGTGGCAGAGCAGACTTCGGCTCCTGTCTGGCTAAGCCTAAGAACAACATGGAATAATTCAACCAGAATTCAGTTCTTTATTTGCTTACCCACTACAAGCTGGCTGGGGAATTCTGGGAGTTGAAGTCCGTACATCTTAAAATGGCCCAGGCTGAGAAACACTGGGCTAAACCTAGGGGAATGCTGGTGGTGGATACCACGAACAGAGCCTGGCATCCAGAACTGCAAGCTAGAACCAGCAGCCCAAATCCAGCTGTCTCAGGATGGCGCATGCACACAGACGCACACACACCGGCTGAGCATTAAGGCACCCTGCTGTTAACACACTTGTTACTAGTTGATACGCTGCAGCCGGAGAAACATCCTGAATGTGCCAGTCAAAAGCCATGATCTGAGTCCGCTTGCAGGAATCGGGCAGGTGGGCCCGTGCCACCCTCCAAGTGGAAGAAGGATGACAAATGGAAACCGGCCGGAAAAGGCGAGGCTGGAGAGAGAGAATTGAGCTGCGTGATTCCGCCTGGCTCCTCAGGATCCGAAAGAAGAACGGAGGCTTCTCAGAAGAAAAAGGAGGAGAGAGGATCATGTGGAATGTAATCCAGCAGCTTGGGATTGAAAAACAAAACAAAAACCAAAGCCTTCTCCCCACTTTGGCTGCCAGCTGACAGAACATATATTTGGACGACGGCAAGGGAACCGGCAGCGCACACGCCTCCCGTTTGCCAGAACCGTGCAGTCCTCTGAATCGGAAAGGAAGGATGGAAGCTATCCAGAGCTTTGACGAGGACCGGAAGGGAGAGGGAGGGCGTCTCAGCCCACAGCATTCACTCCAAGGGCGGTGTTTTACATCCAAAGGCTTCGGGGTGGTGGTGACTTGGGGCTCACCACAGCCGTCGGGAGCATTATCTGGTCCCCCCAAACTTCTCCCTGGCGGCAGGAGCCGCAGTGGCACACCAGAGACACCCTCCATGCAAGGAGGGGGAGGGAGGCATCGAGAGCCAAGTGCCAGCCAGCCAGGCAGCTGCTGCCTTTTAATTTTTGTGTGTGCATTTTGTGCATTTAAAAAACGAAAGGGGTTTTTTGTTGTTGTTTCTTTGTGAGTCCAAGCGGGTGGCTCCCCCCCTCCCCTCTCCTCCACGTCTTCCTGCAGCCTGATTGGTTCTGTTTTTGCAAGATAAGGCCTTGGGCTGGCAAGAGGTGGACCATGTTGGCTTTGTGGAGATGGCAAAGGGCCGAAAGGTGCCTTGGTGGCTTCCACCTTCTCCTCCCTATGGTTTCTCTCTCTCTCTCTCTCCCTTCCTTCCCCCTTCTCCTCCTCTCCCTCCTGCTCTTAGCCTGGAGCCAGCTCAGTGCTCCTGCTATTTAATCTCCATCTCTGAACCCAGGAGGGCTGGTTCTCCTCCTGCTCCTCCTCCTCCTCCTCCTCCTCTTCCCACCAGCTACTTAGAGGACAAAGTGCTCCTGGCACACCCACCCCTCTAAACACCTCCCGTCTTCCCTTCTGATCTGCTGTTCACAGTCAAAGGGAAGCCTCCAGGCTGCAATCCCAGGCAGGGGTTAAAGGCAGAATCTCCTGCCAAGCTCCCAGATCACATTCCTTCTTCTCCTTCTTGCTTGGCTTGGGGAGGAACTACGTAGTGCAGCTCCCTCAGAGATCAAGACCGAAGCCCTGGCCTTGCAGAGCAAGGAGTAACGGTGGAGCCCATTCAACCGTTGAAGTCTCCAGCTTGGAAAACTCAAACAATGGAAGACATCAAAAAAGACCTCTGGCCGCATCAGAGGTGGGCTGCCTACTTGCAGCCTCTTGGGGAGGTCTACAGAATATGGCCAGAAAAAAGTCAAGATGGTATTCCATGATGGAAGACGCAACTGAAACCCTGCCTGTGGCGCACATCAAGGTTGTTGTGTTTCCTGGGAAGAAGACGGTGACAAAGCCACGTCTGGCCAAGAAAATGATAGCCACGATGCCCATGAAGTCAGCAGGAGTGTTGACCTGGACCGAAGGGAGACTTTTCCACTGACTTGCGACTACCAGAAGATGCACTATGGTTCCTCCAGAATGCCTTCCTCTGGTCCATGTTCCAGGAAGGGGAACATATGTATGCAATTTCAGGACCTTCCAATACCTGTGCAAAGGTGTTCGCCCCTCGAGAGCCTTCCAGACAGTCCTATCACCCGCCAGAAGAAGGTGAAGGAACCGGGGGTTGAAAAAGTGGCCGTGGCTCACCGATTTGGGGAGAACGTTTCCACGGCAGCCATTTTCTGTGGCTGAATATGCAAGTCTCTCTTCTGTTTGCATTTGAGATTGAAAATTAGCTCACCTCTTCAGCCCAGTCTAGAAATCAAAAGGAATTAAACCGGGGGGGGGGGGGGGTTGATTCCATTACAAGCAGTCCTCGATTTACAACAGTTCGTTTGGTGAGCGTTCAAAGTTACAACGGTCCTGAAAAAAGGGACTTTTGCTTTTCCCACCCTTATAACACCCGCAGCATCCCCTGATCCAAATCCAGAGTCTTGGCAGCTGGTTCATCTTTACAACGGCTGCAGCGTCCCGGGGGTCATCGTGACCTTCTCACCAGCCAAGTCCCTGGGGGAACCGGATTCGCTTAACAGCCGTGTTACTCAATTAACAACTGCGGGGGTTCGCTAAGAACCGGGACAAGAAAGGTTGTAAAACGGGGCAAAGCTCACTTAACAAATGTCTCACAGAAATCTTGGGCTCAACTGTGGTCGTAAGCCAAGGACAGCCTGTACACGCTTCCCCAGCCTGCTCAGGTGATGAAGGATTTGGGCTTCAAGAGAATCTCAGGAGAGCGAAATGTTTTGCTGTGATTCCAAGCAGCCGGCCCACCTTAACCCCCCTCCTGCCCCCACCCCAGGTTCTTGAGGTCCAACCCTTCTCTACACCGGACTCTGATCAGAGCCCTGGCCAGGTCTTCCATTGAAAGCCCCCCGAGAAATCCCTCCTGTCTCTGGAGAACCCCACCTGGAGAACAATGGCCGGCCTTCTCTTCTCCTCCCCTTTGAGCCCCTCCAGATGTCTGGCATGAAAGACAATATATTCAATTAATTTTGCCGGGGGGTGGGGTGGGGTGGGGGGTGGATGGGTGGAAGAAAAGGGAAAGCAACAGAAGTCTTCCTTTAGTGCCGTTCCATGGTGTTGGTTTCAGAGCTTCTTTGCTCATCTCAAAGGGATAATAAAGCCCTCCTCCTCCACTTCCTTTTAATTATTAAAAAAGGGAGAGCGCTAGCTTCTCTGCTCCTGCTCTCTCCCTGTTGTCCTTTCCCAGCAGAGAAGCAGAGGATTTCAGAAGAGAGAGGAGAGCGTGACTCTTTCACAAGCTGGTCCTCAGATCTCCAAAGCTTATGGAGATGGAGAGCATCTTCTGAGCTGATGGGTCTCGTGGGGAATGAGTCACCTCGCCAACGGTGCAGAAGGCTACCCTTTAGTAAATCAGGCCTGGGTCTTCAAAAAACCCATACACCTTCACGAGGAGGCCCCAAGTGGAGAAGACTACAATTCCCAGGAGGCACCAGGTCATTTTGATTTCAGCAGGGGGGGGAGCAACTGTTGGATTCTAGACCCCTGCTGGGACTTGTAGTCTTTGCCATTCAGGTCTCTCCAGCTTACTCCTTGTGTGGTGGCTATCTGGATTCTCAAAATAGTCTCCATCTAAGAAACCTCTAAAAAAAACTAACTAAAAAAAGGAGAGAGAGAGAGAGAGAGAGAGAGAGAGAGAGAGAGAGAGAGAGAGAGAGAGAGAGGAGGGTCACCCATTTTGAAAGCTACCGCTGAATTTCAGCAGGAGACAGTGATTCATCACTTGGTTGAAGGATGCCAGTTTTTGTTTTTAAAAAAAGCACGATACCCAACCTTTGAAGAAGAAAAAAAAAAAAGCAAATACTTGTCAAATTTGGAGTGGAAACCGTTGCCCTGTTCCTAGTCTGGAAGAAATGTTTAGCTGCTTTCACTCAAAACTAGAAAAAAGGTACTACTTGCCCTCCACTCGGGGTAATAAAATATCTTAGGCCAGTCCAGAAGTTTTCAGACTAATCTTTCTAAAGCTTCTGTGTTTCAGGGACTTTGAAACGTCTTGAAAACAGATCCTGGCCAACAGCAGACAAGCAGCTGGACAATCACAACCAATTTCCTGCCCCTTTGCCAGAGAAAATCTGATTTTTGCAAAGCTGTTTAAAATAATTAGACCAGACCAAGAGATTTTCACCAGCGTCATACAAACCTCAATACAGCACTCTCATGTTTTCAATTCTTTTGCAGCATTTGGGGATCAGTCCTCCTTCATAGTATTTTAACCAAGTCCACCACAATTTTGCCTAACCTTAGAACAGAAAACCATCCACAATAAAAATGCATGCATGTTGAAGACGAAGCCAGATTTGCTACCCTCAAACCCATCGGGCGCGAAGCCGCCCCTCAAAAGTCTGCTTAATCGGGCTGCAAATCCTTCAGTGCATTGGACCGGAAGCACAAACCATCCAGGATCCTATCATAAAACAAAACACAGCTGCCACCACGAAAGAAACAAAGAGGCAAAAGTAATTCAACTTTGCTAGATGAATTTCTGTCATAATTCCACCCAGGAAGCACGGCTACCGATCTGGAGACCACAGACTCATTACAGGTAACCCTTGATTTACAACAGTTCATTTAGTCACCATTCAAAGTTACAATGCACTGAAAAATGTGACTTATGATCATTTTTCACACTTACAACTGCTTCAGCATCCCCGTGGTCACGTGATCGAAATTCAGATGCCTGGCAACTGACTCACATTTACAACGGTTGCAGTGTCCCAGGGGATCACGTGATCCCCCTTTGCGACCATCTGACAAATGAAGTCCATCTGACAATGGGGAGGCCAGATTCACTTAACAACCGTGTTACTAACTTAATAAGTGCAGTGATTCAGTTAACAACTGTGGCAAAATGAAGCAAAATTCACTCAACAAATGTTTCACTTAGGAACAGAAATTTTGGCCTCGGTTGTGGTTGTGGACTGCCTCTAATACACTTGGTTTTGCTGGCTAAAAGCAGGTTTTTCTCACAAAGAACTTTGCGTCCAGGTGCGAGCTACTCTTGTCTTGCCTTGCCTGTGTTAAAACTTTATGGATAAAGTTAGGAAGATGCTTCCCTCGCTACAAGCTGGGACTTGAAGTCAGATTAATACCAGAAATCAACAACAGCGAGAAATGTAAGATGGCAACACTGGAAAAGGAAGATTCTGAGGCCCCCTTAGGCGAGTGGACATCCAATCCTTGGCTATTCTGCGGTAATTCAGAATAGTTTAGCTTTACAAACCAGTATAGGAGTGTTAAAAAGATATAAACACACACACACACACATCTAACATGGAAACGTATAGCCTTTTTTCAAACCGAGAAACTCATTTTTGCCTGCCTTGCATAGGGAGTTGGACTAGAAGACCTCCAGAGTCCCCTGCAGCCTCAGGATTCTATGATTTCATCTCTGTGTGGTTTACAGATGGGGTGTGCTGCCTCAAACAGGTAAACCAGGAGGCAAAGGAGTGGAAGAACAAGACATGGACTGGGTTAGGAGAAAAATAGGAATCTAATTGAATCTAAGAGGAACAACAATGCATTAAATGCAGTTATCCCGACTCCTTACCACACGGATAAGAATTTCCCCTTTCGAACACATAAAAACACCCTGTTCTTTGGGGACCATTTGAAGACCTGGACTCCAGGTGAAAAACCGGGTCCAGGGTCTCAAAAGAAGCATCTCAGCATCACAGACTCTTCTTCCCCAGTAGCTTTTTCTACCATTCTCCTCTCGCAGTTTTTAATCCCAAATCAAATCTATACCAGGCTGGTCTGTTCCACAGAAGAGCGATGTTCCACATGGGTATTTTGAGGTTCAAGCCCATCGTCTTTCTCCATGCAAAGTGGGTTTGGGACACAGATGTGCAGAAAAACAACCAGGGTTTGATGCTACTTATATCCGGGAAGATATACACCGCATGCTAAACCCACAAAGAAAGATGTTTAAGAGCTCAAGAGCCAGGATTGCAAACCATCCCTGTTGCCCTAGAATGCAAAACTTTCAAGGTTTCTGAAAGGGTCTCAACCTACCTAGGATCTGATCTGACTATCTTCATCCAGGCAGTGTATTTCTGGCAAGCAAACTTGCCCTCTGCACCACAAGGGACTTAACTGGTCTGCACCGCAGGGCTGTGGTGAGGGGTTTGGAGAGATCTCGGAGTAAAGCCATCACCCAGAGGGAGCATCCTAGGCTCTGGACAAATTACATATCCAGCTGTGGGGTCCTTCCCCGCCCCCTCCCTTCCTTCGACCTCAAGGCTGGAAAGAAGCCCGTTTAGCAAGACACGGACCCCCCTCCCGGACGGAGAGTCTTCCCCATCCCTTGCGCAGATCCTTTGGGAAGCCGAAGGAACAGCTATCTACAAAGGCGGCTCTGGCAAGGAAGGAAGCTGCGCCCCCCCTCCCCTCCCCCAATGGAGGCGAGACCCTCCCTGCGCCTCCCTCTGGCCCCCCGCCCCGCCCGAGAGGATGCAAAGCAGAACCGCTGCCCGGGGAGCGAAGCCAGCCCGGGCCGGGCAGGAACCAGGCGCGGCTTTGGCTGCCCTCCGGCTCCGCGGGCTTGTCTGGAGCAGGGTGGGGGCGGCGCCCCAGCGGAAGAGCCTTTGATCCCCCCTCGCTCGGCCGGAGTCCTCCCGGAGGAAGCAGCGCCTTCCTGGACCCCGCACGG